>NC_143157.1:28951753-29108887 GCF_041381405.1 Jatropha curcas | reverse complement strand
ATCCAGAGTGGGGTAGAATGGGGTAACTTAAATAAGTAAAAGAAGTGGACTTACTTGAATGAAACAAAAGATCAAAGTATAAGGAGTAGGACTTACTTGCACTAAAATATAAAGTTAGGTATTAAAATGTAACATATGGAAAATATAGGTACTATTTGTAATTTTTAACACACCAATCAAAGATAAATTTGGACTACACGAGACTTCCATTTCAGTTTGCCTTCTTCTTCTTCATCTTCATCTTCCTCTCATCTCCTTCCTTTCTCCATCCATTTTCATGTGATTTAAACACTAAATTCAACCTAGAACTCTATCCAAGTAAGTAGCCCTTCTTGATTTTCATACTTTGTGATATTTTAGATGATTTCTAAGAGTTATTATGTATAGGAGAGGGGAACTCAAAGTTGGAAGAAAAGGAAGCTAAGAAGAGGATTTAAAGCTCTTTTGGTTGAAGGTTGATATTTCTTTTAGTTTTTCACATTTTCTTGCATGAAAACTTGTGTACTGTGTTGATAATGAAAACATATATTGCTGAATGTTGAATTAGAGGTCTGTAAATGGTGATAAAGCATGGGATGAATTGAATGAATGAAGTAGATATTGATTTCATGCTGAACCCAGTTTGTTGGACCATTGACCAGTACATTCACCCTGATTTTGACTCTGTTTAACGATGGAATTAGGAAGTGGTATAGAAGAGTTATTTGTTCCTCTATGTTTTATCTGTCCATGAGTTTTGGAATCACCTAATTTGGAGTTATAAATTGAGAGATATGACCAAAATAGTACAGACTGTGCAGGCTGGAAATCAACAGTCTGGACGGACTGGAAGTTTCTCATTTCGGTAAATATTTGCCTACCTTACCAACGTAATTAAGAGATGTGGTAGAAGACAAATTTGTAGCCTAATGTGTTAGCTAACCATAGAAGGCAGAATCACCTAAATTGGAGTTATATTGAGATCTGTGACCAAAATAGTATAACTTGTGCAGGCTGGAACCCAACAGCAGGGCAGACTGACAGTTGCTACTTGAGCTCAATGTTTGACTACCTTACCAACGTAATTAAGAGATGTGGTAGAAGACAAATTTGTATCCTAATGTGTTAGCTAACCATAGAATGTAGAATCACCTAAATTGGAGTTATAAATTGAGAGATATGACCAAAATAGTATAAACTGGGCAGGCTGGAAACCAACAGCAGGGCAGATTGGCAGTTGCTACTTGAGCTCAATATGTGACTACCTTGCCAACGTAATTAAGAGATGTGATAGAAGAAAACTTTGTACCTTAAGATGTTAGCTAACCATAGAATTTAGAATAACCTAAATTGGACGTATACAGAAAGAGTTATGATAGGATTTGTGAAACATGTACAGGCTGTCTGGCAGATTTCAAGAACACATTAGAAATGATGTTGGAATGCATATGTAGATTCATTCACCCGAAAATTATTACTGCATTTTACCTTCTAAGTGAACTTAATTCAAACTAAGAATTTCCTTAATCTGAATGGTAAAATTTAGTTACATAAATATTAGTAAGAATTGCATCGCGGGTGCAATAGCTAGAGTATTTCCATGCAAGTTACTTTATACATTATCAATGGTATGCATTATTCCTCATTAGATATTTTCTAAATAATTCTTGTATTATCACAATACACATAATATGCTGCATTAAGGTTAGGCAGAAACCACGTAGATAAGACTATGTCGCGACATAGGATAGCAGATCTGCGCCCCATACAGTTTGGTACTCCAGCTACAGGCTGTTGAGTGGATATGATTTATATACGGGCCATAACAGCCCAGCCATACAGTATTCATCCAGTTTCATACAGTTCATACAGTTTTTCTTATCACTTTGGTTTCACTATAACCTTATGGAGCCATGCAGTTATGTGATTTATTATTTATAAAGTATACGATGGTTAATAAAAGTTGCAAAATTTATACAGCATCATGAACAGCAGGTAAAATCATGAAAGTATAATGATATGTGTGCTTATATGTTTATTGTTTTATTTCTTATTAAATTGAGATATCCACTGAGCATTATTTGCTCAGCGAGTTATTTATTTAACTCGTAGGTTTCGAGACTGGACCGTAGAGATTCAGCTTACAACTGCTGCAGTTCATCTGTGGAAGACTCAGTCTTCAGGGTAGCTACTCATTTGGATATTTTGATTCTGTCTATCCTTATCATGGCATGTACAGGGCACACAGTTGGGCCCATTTCATTTTGAAAATTAGTATCATGTCTTGTAAAAATATTAAGTACATATCTATATTTTCCTAATGTAAAAAGCAACAGCTTGACATCATAATCAGCATACAACATGATATTAGCATGAAAGGACATAGGTTCAACCAGATTGTAGCGTCTCAGCTCGGTTCATTTGAGTTAACGGGTGGACCGGGAAGGGATGTTACAGGAAATGCATTCCAGCACTCATGAAGGGTACCATAAGACCCTTCACGGGATGAAGTCAGTTTTTTACTGGCAAAAGATGAAGAATAGCTTGCGGGAATTCATTAGAGCATGTGATGTTTGTCAAAGGAACAAAGCTGAAAATGTTAAGGCAGCAGGTTTATTGCACTCACTTCCAGTTCCTACTCAAGTTTGGACTGATATATATATGGATTTTGTGGAGGGACTGCGCATCTCCAAAGGAAAGTCAACTATTTTTGTTGTTGTTGATCGGCTTTCTAAGTTTGCTCACTTTATTCCAATTTCTCATCCTTATACTGCGTTGGAGGTAGCTCGAGTATTTTTTGAGCAAAATTTAAATTGTATGGGATGCCTAAGAGTATTGTTTGTGACAGAGACCCTACCTTCACTAGCATCTTTGGAAATAATTTTTTAATTTACAGAATACCAGATTCAACTTTAGCTCTGCTTATCATCCCCAGACTGATGGGCAAACGGAGGCAGTTAACAGAGTGATAGAGATGTATCTTCGTTGTTTCACTAGTCATAAGCCCAGTGAGTGGGTGCGATGGATTCCTTGGGCTCAATTTTGCTATAACACCAGTTTTCACTCTTCTACTAGAGCAACTCCATATGAAATTGTGTATAGCAAGGCTCCTCCAACTCTTCTAACCTATGTTCCAGGGACCTCTCAAGTGGAAGCAGTGGACCAAGAATTAAGAAACAGAGAATTGGTCATGAAAGAGTTGCAACACCAATTATTTGAGGCGCAACAATGAATGAAAAAAAAAATACTATGATACCCACAGAAATGAAAGAAGCTTCGAAATTGGAGAATTTATCTTCCTCAAGTTGCAGCCATACAAGCAAATGACAGTGGCACTTTGCAAGAATCTTAAGTTGTCTCTAAAATATTATGGACCATTTGAGATAATAGAAAAGATTGGTCAAGTGGCATACAAGTTGAGATTGCCTGTAGGCTCAAGGATTCATCCTGTTTTTCATGTTTCTCATTTGAAGAAGAAAGTGGGAGTTGATGTGAAGATACAAGAATCCTTGCCAATTATTCCAGCAGGTGAAGATTCCATGACAGTAGCTCCGCAAGTAGTCTTAGACAGAAGAATTAGAAGAAATAAAGAAGAGATCTTGGTGCATTGGCAAGGACTTTTGCCTGCTGAAGCTACTTAGGAAGATTATCAAGCAACGAAGACAAGGTTTCCAGAAGCCTCCCTTGAGGACAAGGGTGTTGTCTAGGGGGAAAGGATGTCATGCGTCTATTTGGGCTACTATTATGGCAGTTACTAGAGTTTGAATAAGTCTTATCACCGTTATTTGTTTCCTTTATTTTTGCTGAGTAGTTTCCTTTAATTTTGCTAGCACTGCATTTTAATAGGGAAAGTAGTTTAGTTGTACTTATAAATAACCAGTTAGCAATAAAAAGGGGACAACTCATTATTTGTTTTTTACTCTCTGTGAGAATCTTGGAAGTCTGGTTTTCCTCGAATTAAACCAAAGCTATTACGCTTTATTTTCTACTAAAACTCCATAGGTAAACACAAGCACCACCAATCTAAAAGAGATCCTTTTCCTCTTCATAGACCCATAACCAGGTCCTAGACTCAGGCACGTGACAACTTGGTATCAGAGCCAGGCATGGAAGAACAAAGATTGGGGCGCTTAGAAAGTGAAGTCACAGCTTTGTGTATTAGCTAAGAAAAGATATTGAAGGAAGTACAAGACATGTTTGCTTCCATGAATGCTAGGTTGGATGCTCTAACAACTACTCATGTTATGGAGAGCTCAACTGGTCTAAGCAAAAATTCATCTATCAATCATGAAGGTAACTCTCATGGCAATTGGGTTCCTAAATTGGTGAAGTTAGAATTCCCACGTTATAATGGGTCCGAGGATCCAACTGGATGGATTTGCAGGGCTGAGCAATTTTTTGAATTTCATCGAGTTCCAGAGCAAGAATGGGTAATGTTGGCTTCCATTAATCTTGAAGATGTGGCACAAACGTGGTTCAACGGATGAAGAAGGAGACGCCACTCATTACTTGGAGGGATGTCAAACAGGGATTGTATAGTAGGTTCGGTCCTACTCAATATGAAGATTTTTTTAGAGACTTAACCAAGTTACAGCAAACTTCTTCTGTTCAAGAGTACCAAAACCAATTTGAAAAATTATTGGCTCGCATTGAGCCACTAACACCTACACAGCAAGTTAGTTGTTTTGTGAGTGGCCTTAAGGAAAATATCAAAATCGACGTCCAAGCTTGCAAACCAACTATCCTCACATCTGCCATCGGCTTAGCAAGATTGCATGAAGCAAAATATCAGATCCTTCGTCGTGCCCCTCAACTAGAGGCAGCAAAACCTGTGGCTAATTCTCTACTCACACTCCTCCTTCAAGCCATATTCCTATAAAATGGCTTACTCCAGCCGAGTTAAAAGAGAGGAGGGAAAGGGATTATGCTTCAATTGCAATGGAAATTTAGGCCATGCCATAGGTGTAAGAAATTATTTATCATTGAAGGATGCCGGCCAAAAGAAGACCCTGAAGATGATGGAGGTACAAGGTAGGATCAAGAACCGTTGAATTATAGATATATAAAATTTTTCATTGCAATTGAAGCATAAATCGGAGACAATTGTTTTTAATTAAGAGACAAATTTTAGACGTCTTTTAATATATTTATATATTTTGCTTTATAAAGAGAAAAAGCAAACCAGGCAATATTATAAGTAAAATTTTTTATGTGAACTTTACTTGTAACATTAAAGATTTGAAATTTAGAGTCTTTCGCGGTTTGCGAAAGCTTTAGGTAAATATCACATGTGGCATCATTTCTTTAAGCTTGAGCTTCAAGTTCCAAGACATCACTTTCATAATTATATAAAGATGAACAATACTAACCTTCCACTGCCACGAAACTATGTTTTATAATTTCAGTATAAGAACTAGGTTAGCTTAGTTTCAACTAGGTATATGCCTACACCTAATTTTTCTCGTTTATTTATTTAGAAGGACCACAAAGTCATGATACGCCGAACATCCCGCATTTAATTGTTTTACCTTCATGTCGACTTCTTCCTCTCTAAAGAAAAGAAGAAGCAAAGCAATTGCAGAAACTGACTAGACACTGAAAAAGTGCATTGCAACCCATTCAAACAAGGAATGGGTTTCAATGACTATGGCATGTAACAACTAAAAGTAATAACTTCAACTACTGCTGTGGTGGATTTCAATTCCTTCTCTTTTAGACACGTGTTCATATACAAGAGCCTTATCCATACAAGACAATAATGGCTGGACGATATAGTACCTTTTGCACTTAAAAAAAAGATTAGGGTTAACTTGAAAGAGTTATATTTACTTCCTTTTATTAACAAATAAAAATATATAAGAAGCAGCTCAAATGAGAGCGCGTTCTCTTTAAGGTTAACGAATCAATCCGTAGAAAGACATTTATGAGCCACGAATCCCAAATGATATTATTTTCGTACTTAAAAAAAGAAAAACCTAACAATTACCACATGTTGCTAAAACAAAAGGAAGATAATAACAAGTAATAAAATAAGGTTTGTAAGGTTTTATTTTGAAGCACATGTTGTTTGGAGTGGTTCGTGTGCATGGCTTAGCAAAAAGGTTGGTTTTCATGCATAGTAGTTGCTGATTCAATCTATTTGGAAATATTTGCGTCCACTAGATTTTTCTTTTCCAAAATAAAAAGAAAACAAGGTCAAGTAAAAGAGTGATGACAGAATGCAGAGTGGGTAGCTCTGCTGTATTTTGTCCAGTATAGTTATCAGATATATATAGTTGGTGCATAGTTGGAAAAATAATAAATTGGATATGACATTTCGCTCATTCAAATTCCTTTTGAATTCTATCTCCTCTTCGATTAAAAAAACAAAAAGTGTAAAAGAGAGGAGAATTCTCATGTCAGCTTCTTGAGACGATATAGTGATTATCCATTTCTATGATAGAACAGTTGTTGGCTTTATGGCTCAGCCCGGCCAACGATCAAAATATTAAGAAGGCTTCCACGTGGCAGGCAAATGTATGATGAAGGAGACGGAGAAAGGAGGCCCTGGTCAGTAATCACCAAAGGAAAGAGCCAAGGTCCACCGGCAGGTACTGTCACTGTGATTTTGGAGCAGAGCCACTGGCCTGGCCTCCCAGCCAATACCATCATTAATTTTTCGGCTTCTTATTTTTCGGCAGTCTGACCATCTATAGTATCTGTTAGACCTATAAAACTTACCATAATAAAATGAAAGTATATCTCCCATATTTTGCTCCCAACAAATTTCTTTACTTGAATAAGATTTTTTCCAAAAATGTATAAACCACGAAGAAAACTCGCCTCCTCCAAATCATTCCATATACTACCAAAAGAACCAGGAACCATTCGATAGCCTTTGCCCCCATGCTGTGGACACATTTGATTCGTCTTTTCTTCCTGCATATCTAACTCTACAGGTTCTCTGACTTCTAAACCACCTGCTAGTGTGATGTCCTTAGGCTCAGTCTTAACTTGTAAATCACCTCCTGGAAAAATCTGTGTCTCTCTAATGCTTTCGAATTTTATAGTTTCTTTTCTATTGGGCAAGCCATTCAAATCACCAGGAAATTCTTGTGGTTCCTGTTTAGGGTTCTCCTCTTCCTCCTTGATCCACATTAATGATATGGGCAATCCCACTAAAAAATCGTGGGAAGTACCAATTATTGAATCATTTTCCTTCTCTGTGAGCAAGAGATAGGCAGATTCTGTCATAAGAGGTGGAATTTCAACCTGGTACTGATCTCCAATCTGAGGAAGCAGCTCAGGATCTCTATAGGCATCACTTATACCAAGAGCCTGTGCATAAAGTGATTGCTCAGTAGAATCATCTCCAATGCAATTCCAATCGTGATTCACTTGAACAGCATCCATCTGCAGAGGAGTCACAAGAAACCAAGATGGTTAATTGAATTTCAAAAGATAACAGAATAGGCAAATATCTAACTTGCATTATTACCTAAGAATAAATTTACCATGGTTTTACAAATATTGTGAACATATATATATATATATATATAAATGGATGTTGACCTAGAAGGAAGAAAGAAGGTTATTAGGTTGAGATTAAGGAGGACCAATTAGGTTATTTTCATCAAGAAATGGTAGATAATAACGTTGGAGCTAGTGGTTCAAGTGAAGACGGTGGATCAAAAAGCAAGACCGGTTGTTGCAAATAGCCAACGTCGGGAGGATTATGAAGCAAATTTTGCCTCCTAATGCAAAAATCTCAAAAGAAGCTAAAGAAACTATACAAGAATGCGTTTCTGAGTTCATTAGTTTTGTGACCAGTGAAGCCTCTGGGAAGTGTCGAAAGGAAAGAGGGAAGACTGTCAATGGAGATGATATTTGTTGGGCTATGGGAGCTCTAGGGTTTGATGACTATGCAGAGCCTTTAAGAAGGTACTTACAAAGATATAGGGAAATAGAAGGAGATAGAGCTAATCAAGAGAAGGGAAGCAGTAGCAATAATAATACTATTACTGAAGAAAATCGAGCTCCATTGAAGTTTGACCCAGTTGATAAGAGGAATAGCTCTAGAAGTTCAAGGCCATCTTAGTTAGGTAAGTGTTTCTTTTAGCTAGAAATGGCCATTAGACTTCTGGTAGATCATATTATGATTTCATATTTTTCTGAAACATGGGGTTTAATTGATTGTATGATGAGATTTATTGATTAATCTCAATCTTATAGTTATATATAATATCCTCTGAACTATGCGATTTGTTGAGCGAGTTTAAGAGGATATGCAATTTCTGATTTGATTTCACAAACCACTAGTGAGAAGTGGAATGACAAAAAAATTACACATCTTGATCTTATTTCGATACAATAATACAAATTTCGATTTAAAATATAATTGGGGTTGGTCTTTTTTGAGTTGTTAAGAAATGGGAAAGATCGATGCATGAAAAGAAAAAAAAAAAAAAAATGGAACATGAGAGCCAATAGTCCTTCATCACCGCAAGGAGTAACTATTATTGATTTCGGGAAGAATATTTGTTTTGATGTACCCAAACAATGTGTAGATATTTTCTAATTTAATAGTATTATTGAATATTTTTAAATTCAATATTGATAGAAATATTTTTTTTCCTATTATTGAATATTGATAGAAATATATTTTCCTTTTTAATCGATGTTTTTTTGGAATTAAATCAAATTATTATGGTTGACAAATGAGTTTACTATTTATTTTATTAATAAAAATTTAATTTATAGTTACAACAAAACTATGATGTAATTAAAGATAACCATGATTTTTCCACTAAGCCTTCAATCATTTGCACCCGCTGGAGTTTCATGTTCCAAGGGAAAAAAATGTTACAAATGAGAAGGATCGTATGCTATTCTCAGGAGAAGATTTTATCAGATGCTTGAAGATTAAACAAGCCAAATTAAGCATTTTCTAAAGAAAATGAGACAGATCTTATGAATGCTATTCTGAGGAAGGTCATTCTGTACCTAGATGATCTCAAAGGAGTAGACACTTTCTCCAGCATCATACCAACAAGACTTTGTTGCTGTAATATGACAACATGACCACCAAAAAGCAGAATCAAATGCTCTAACACAGAAAGATTAGAAACCTGCAGTATGGTTTCAGAAGTTTATTGGAATCTAAATTTGTCATTACAAATATGCAAATGGTTCTAAATAACACTTCTGAGCCCCAACTCAACTTTAATATCAGTAAAAGGCAATTGATTGAACCTGACTTCAACATCTTAAACCTCGTAAGTGATGCCTACTTTAAGTAATTGCTTGCGAGGAATCAAGAAAACTTCATCAGGTTGTCTCACATTCCTGCTCAGCCAATTGTAGAGATCATCTACAATCAATTTCTTAAACCAACTAGACTCATTTGCAGCCATAACTTCACCTTCGCCCATCAAATAAACGACGCCATCTCTTAAAGCTTTATCAACCAAAGCCATTTCCCTCTGCATATCATTATTGCTATTATCTTCTTGAATAAATACCCTCAACTGATTGGCCAACATTTGCTCGAACTCAGCCCCTTGATCCTTTCTTGAATCTGCATATCCATATCTCACAACACATCGAAATATTAATTCTCCTGGCTTTTCTCTTTGAAACAGAAACCTTTCCTCTGCAGGAACTTTGCTAATATGCAGAAACTTAATGGAAACAAATACAAGAACTGAATGTAAAGCTTGAACGCTTGACACATAACGAGGGAATATAGGAGATATTCCTTGAACAAGCTGAGTATAGAATAAACCAAGACCTTCAATCCGATGGATCCTTGTATTAGAGATTATATCAGTAAGCTTTTCTGCTCCAATCTTATTTTCAAGCTCGTACATGTACTTTTTCCTGTAGCCATAATTCCATATGAACATAATAGAGACCACAACGAAGGCAAATAGTAGAGGAAGGTATCCTCCATCGACAAACTTGTATAGTGTAGAACTCAAAAATAGCAACTCTATTGAACCTATTGTTAATATATAGAAGATTATGATAATTATATTTGTCTTCCATATCATAACCATAATGAGAACAAGTAATGCTGATGTAATTACGAAAACAAATGTCACAGCAATTCCTGTAAGAATAAAATTAAAGAATTAGTCAATGTCAAGATATTAAACTTAAATTAAATAATCAAAATTATATCTTTAACTAATTACCATATGCATTGCCTATTTGAACAGTGTTTTTGAAGCCAAAAGTGACTAATACACAGGCAATCATTAGAAGAGTGTTGATCTCAGGCACATAAACTTGTCCCTCATATTTTGAAGATGTGTGCACAATCTTGACTCGAGGGAAACAACCAAGTGCTAGAGATTGTTGGACAATGGAGAAGGAAGCTGAGATTAATGATTGACTAGCAATAATGGCCGCCAATATAGCTAGAACAAACTGTGGCCAATACAATGCTTCTGCACCAAACAATGAAAATCCATAACATAACAATAACAAGGAAGGTCCAGTGAGAAAGGAAAGGAAACAATACTGACTTGGAATTGAGCTATAAAAGGCGGAGGCAAAATCAGCATTATGTTTGCGAAGATAGGAACATTGGCCAAAATAAGCAAGCAATACGGAGGGAACCAGCACAACACTACTGCTTAATTGTATTGAGCGAATATTGAAATGGCCCAAATCAGCAAACAATGCTTCTGAACCTGTAAGGCACAAAACGACACCTCCAAGAGAAATCCAGGCTTCTTTTTTATTCCTTTGAAAATACTGTATAATACACCATGGATTAAGAGCTTTGATTACACTAGGATCGTACTTCAAGAAGTTGTAAATCCCAATAATTCCAATCAGAAGAAACCATAGTACAAGAATTGGAGCGAAACTATACCCAACTTTATGTGTTCCAAATCTTTGAATTTGGAATAAGAAAATCAAAATCACCACTGAAATCCACATTATTGTATCTTCTGTAAGGCTAGGTATAGCGACTTTAAGACCTCCCACTGCCGATAGTACTGCACCCCCAAATTCAAACCTTTTTATGATTTTATTTTGACATTATGGTCATGATTTAGAAAATGTACATAAAAATATATTTTGGTTACCAGATATGCAAGGTGTAAGAATGCCATCTCCAAGGAGCATCGACACACCAATTATTGTTGTCAACAAAAGAACATACTTCATTACATTCCTATTTTCTAGCCATGATTTTGCATATGAAGCCATTTTTACACTGCGCCGATTTGGTAAATCGAACTTGTAAGTGGAAACTTCTTTATCCTCCGCCTGCTGAGTTGGTATCAAACTCACTCTCGCATGTCTGCATATCAAAGAATACAGTGCGAAGGTCCCTCCTGCAATTGACGTTCAATAAGATCATATATATATATATATATATATATATATAATCAGTTATTCTTTTTTACTTTGTTCTTGATAAAATTACTATTAGTTTAAATTATTTAGTATGAAGCTCACCATCCCCATTGTCGTTTGCAGATAAAACGATGAACACATACTTAATCAAGCTGATAGTAACAATGGAGTAAACGATCAAAGATAAAACACCAAGAAGATCATCACTGTGCTTTATCCCATCCTGGAAAATTCCAGGTAACACATACAATGGAGAAGTACCCAAATCGCCATAAACTATTCCGATGCATTGGAATGCAAGCTTCAAGACAGTTGTCCAATCTGCTACCTGCATACCCAATAGTTGTCAATTGGAGGTGACTCTCACTTGAACACTCAAACCGAATTCTGACTGTTTGTTTTAAGCTGCTTTCTTTCTTGCGAGCCGGGTTCATTTGTATTAATCAATTTCCAAAATTCAAAAAAATCATAGATAAAATATTCCGAGTTCATGTAAGTTAAAAGAAACCAATTACCTGACGATTTCTATAAGAGCTATTGCTTCCACCAGCCTCCATATCGAATGAATCTTTTTCTTTTTTAATAAGGCCTTTCCCCTGTCCGTTTTGTTGGTGATTGTCATCTAGTTCTTGCACTTCTTCTACCTCTCCCATCGTTTTACACGAAAACTTTATGAAGCAAAATCACCCAAATTTCAGTCTTGTTTGTTTTGCAAATATGCACAGTATATATAATGTTAAAGATCATCACTAATTAAAGTAAAATAATAATAATAATAATAATAAATATAAAATAAAGCCAGATGTCACATTCCTTTGGTGGAGAAATTGGCAATTTGCCATTAGAGGAGAAAATGGCAACATATTAGCCATAGAATCATTCTTGGCCACTAAGTATTACTTGCCTGTAAATAGGCTATAGCCTAACGCAGCAACACACACAAATGAAAAGAAAATGAGAGAAGATGTGAGAGTGTGTGCAGAGTGTGGTGAGATGTGAGAGTGTTTTTATTTGAAATAAATCATACGTAAAGTGTATTTATAGAAACCGCGTTTTCTTGGTTGGATATTAATCGCTTAACGCGTAAGCGTGCATTTACAGAATTCGTTGAATTTGATTACTCAGTTACCTTAATCACTTAGTTTCGTAGGAGTCCAAGTTGTTTTAGAATACAACTACTTGTCAATGTAAAATACCTTTTCTTTTCTTTTTCTTTTTTTTTACGTTGTTAATTAATTGTTATATTATTAAATTAAATGAATTAATAATCTATACGAGTTTAAATTGTTATATTATTTATTTATACGTACGAGTCCAAATTTTCACTGCTTAGCCTAGCTGTAAAAGAAATGAATTAAAATTGGTTAGTAAGTTGTTTCTGCCATGCTGGACTTAGTTTCATCGTCTCTTGCACGAAATGCTACTTCTTGTCTAGCTTGGTTTATTTAATTGCAACTCGATTTCTGTATAAATGAAAGAAAATTGAAACAATAATATCTGGTAACTAGTTAAGGGGCTGTTAAAACACCAAGATTACAATCCTGCAAACATTCTAATATATACTTCTGCCATAACTCACTGATAACCAGCAAGATTTTCAATCCTGTGAGCTAAAAAACAGTATTTTATTTATTATCAGGAGAAGGCATTTGATTGAGAACTGGTCAGAACAATCTAAACCTCGTATGCCATGCCTACTTTGAGTAATTGCTTGCGAGGAATCAGAAAAGCTTCATCAGGTTGTCTCACAGTCCAGCTTAACCAGTTGTAGAGATAATCTATAGTGAATTTCTTAACCCAACTAGACCCATTTGCAGCCACAACTTCACCTTCACCCATCAAATAAACAATACCATCTCTTAAAGCTTTATCAACCAAAGCCATTTCCCTCTGCATATCTTCTCCGCCATTATTGCTATTATCTTCTTGAATAAATTCCCTCAGCTGATTGGCAAACATTTCCTCGAATAGAGCCTCTTGATCCTTTCTTGAATCTGCATATCCGTATCTCACAACACATCGAAATATTAATTCTCCTGGCTTTACTCTTTGAAACAGAAACCTTTCTTCTGCAGGAACTTTACTAATATGCAGAAACTTAATGGAAACAAATACAAGAACTGAATGTAAAGCTGGAATACTTGACACATAACGAGGGAATATAGGAGATATGCCTTGAACAAGCTGAGTATAGAATAAACCAAGACCATCCATTCGATGGATTCTTGTATTTGAGACTATATCAGTAAGTTTTTCAACTCCAATATTATTTTCCAGCTCGTAAATGTATTTGTTTCTATATCCATAATTCCATATGAACATGACAGAGACCAGAACAAAGGCTAAGCATAAAGGAAAATATCCTCCATCAGCAAACTTGTACAGTGAAGAACTCAAATACAACAACTCTATTAAACCTACGGTTAATATGTAGATGATTATGATAATTATATTTGTATTCCATATCATAACCATAACAAGAACGAGGAATGAAGATGTAATTACAAAAACAAATGTCACAGCAATTCCTGTAAGAAGAAAATTAAAGAATTAGTACATACAGATATATTAATTAGTAATTAATTAATCCTTAATTAATTACCATATGCATTGCTGAGTTGAATAGTGTTTTTGAAGCCAAGAGTGACTCCTACACAAGCAATCATTAGAACAGTGTCGATCTCCGGCACATAAACTTGTCCCTCATATTCTGCAGATGTATGAACAACCTTGACTCGAGGGAAACAACCAAGTTCTACAGATTGTTGGATGATAGAGAATGAAGCAGAGATTAATGATTGACTAGCAATAATGGCTGCCGATATAGCTAGAACAAGCTGTGGCCAATACAATGTTTCTGCACCAAAGAAACTCTAATAATGAATAAAAAAAAAAAAACCAAAATCCATAATGTTTGAATTACCAGTAATAAAATATTACGAAACAGAGTACTAAGAGAACGTTTAGTGAGCTACAAGAGAAAATAATACTGACTTGGTATTGAGCTATAAAATGCATTTGGAACATGAGAACTGTTTTTGCGAAGATAGGAACATTGGCCAAGATAGGCAAGCAATACAGAGGGAACCAGTATAACACAACTGCTCAGTTGAATTGAGCGAATGTTGAAATGACCCAAATCAGCAAACAGAGCTTCAGAACCCGTAAGGCATAAAATGACACCTCCAAGAGAAATCCAAGCATCCTTTTTATTCCTTTGAAAATACTGTATAATGTATATCGGATTGAGAGCTTTGATTGTACTTGGGTCATGCTTGAAGAAGTTGAAAACCCCAATAAATGCAATCAAAACAAGCCATAGTGCAAGAATTGGAGCAAAACTGTACCCAACTTTATGTGTTCCAAATCTTTGAATTTGAAACAAGACAATCAAGATCTCCACTGAAATCCACATTATTGCGTCTTGTTCAAGGCAAGGTACAGCCAATTTAAGACCTCCCACAGCCGATAGCACTGCACCCACAAATTCAAATACTTTTATAACTTCATTTTGACAGGGACGATCATGTTTTTTTTTTTTTTTTTTTTCTCTCTCTTTTTATCGGTCAATATTTAATTACCAGATATGCAAGGTGTGAGAATTCCATCTCCAAGGACCATGGACACACCGAGCATGGTTGTGATCAGAAGAACGTACTTCATTATATGGCTATTTTCTAGCCATGATTTTAGATATGAAGCCATTGTTGATGCATCAGAGTTATAGATGGAAGCTTCTGTATCCTGTGACTGCTGAGTTGGTATCAAACTCACCCTGACATGTCGGCATATCAAAGAATACAGAGCAAATGTCCCTCCTGCAAGTGACAAAATTTAAGAAGATCATTTACATATATATGTCTTGCTTGGTTTTTGGTAAGTTATTATTTACAGTATGAAGCTTACCACCTCCACTATTGTCTGCAGACATAACGATAAACACATACTTAATCAGAGTGATGACAATAATGGAGTAAAAAATCAAAGATAAAACACCAAGAAGATCATCATTGTGCTTTATCCCATTCTGGAAAACCCCAGGAAACACATACAGTGGAGAAGTAGCCAAATCGCCATAAACTACACCTATGCATTGGAATGCAAGCTTCAAAACAGTTCTCCAATCTTCTACCTGCATAACCAACAGTTGTAAATTAATGAATTTCCGAACTCAAAACAATCATAAATAAAATATTCTGACTTCATGTAAGTTAAAGAAACCAATTACCTGATGGTTTCTATAAGAGCTATTGCTTCCACCGGCCTCCATATCGAACAAGTCTTTTTCTTTTTTAACAGGGCCACTCTCTTGTCGTTGCTCTGTCCCTCGTTCTTCCATCTCCGACATTGTTTTTTCAAGAACGTTATGGATTAGAATCACTCAAATTTCACAGGCTAGTTTATTTTGCTAACATACCAATATATAAAATAATAGAAACCGCGTTTGCATATTATGTTAATATGATTGGTTCTAATAAGTTTCTAGATTGGATGCAGTGTTTCTAAACCCGGGAACCCGAGGATTTTGTCTGGTTTTTTCTGGACACATAGGACATTTGTGGGTTGTTTATCATTTTCTACCAGGGAAAGCAAATCCATTTTTACAGAGTTACTTGGTTTTGATTTGAACTGTTTATGCCTTTCGAAAATTTCCAAGTTTAATTCCTATTGTTTGATTCAACAATTTCTAGTTTGGGAGAGGCAAAATAGAAGAAGGCATTCCCTAGGTAGCCTCTTTTCCAAAAGTTCTTGTCAGACAGTGGCTGTAAGTATCACTATGACTTGTAAAAAACTTATCCTCATTCTTACAAGAAATTTGGTAAATCCCGTGCATGTCTTAGTTGGACTCTTAAGAATGGTTATGACTGATTAATTAGCTGCCTGTACAAAATTGGATGAAAATTATAAATATAGTAACAATAAATTTGATTGCAGCTTTCTTTCCCTATATTCAATAATTTGAAAATTAAAGGTGACCAAATGCTTCGGCCGATTTGATTCGATGAATCCACAATTATTTTTCGGCTCGGTCATAAGGTTCATTTAAAATTGAATTTAATCGATAAAATATTAATACTTCCTTAAATTTCTAAAATAATGAGTAAAATAAAAAAAAAAAAAGAAATGATGAGTCTTAATTAGACAGAGAGGTTATATAAGTTTAAGTTTTATTGCAAATATTTTTCCTATTAAAAGTATCAATTACATTGTTTTTTTTTTTAAACTTTCAATTAACTATAGTGTTATTGTAACTTCTAGAGAGAAAATAGCTGGTTTATGTTACAACTACCTATATCATATAAATTTATGACCAATATTTATATTTTTAAGCAAATGATTATAATTAAATTACTATTAATTACAAATTAAACTTATAGAATTTTATAAAACTCAATCAATTTTATAAAATGAGGCATTCATCATTAAAAATTAAATTTAATTAGTGGAAGGTTTGGTGATAATCAATTCAAATTAAAATAACTTATTGACATGAAATATAAATATTATGCAAGATCTAAACTTATTAATTAACCTTTTATAATGGATCAACGTATATAAGTACCTAAAACAAATACGAGTTTTGGTAAGTATTAAAAAAATTATAATTAAGTAATATTTGAACCACAAAAATATATGAATCGTTTTATTCAAACACAAAGATCCATTTAATTGATTTTTCCTTTTTTATTTTTTAAATTTTTTATTGCCTTACTTTTATCCTTAAAAAAAAAAAAAGTCTAAATGACTTGAATGTTTTAATCGCTAAAAAATAAAATATTTACAATTTTAACTTTTTTTTTTAATATTACGACTAGTATTTTTTTAATTAAAAAAAAGAAAATGAGGGAGAAATGAATAATAGAGGATCCGAGACCCGAAGATGGCCATATCTTCTTTCTCAACAGCCTCTTCGCCATCAATGCTTTGTCGGACCTCGTTTTCCTTCTTCTCCATCCACACTGTCTAGCCTTTCTTCTTCTCTTCTTCGAATCAGGTCTCTATCTTCTCTCTCTCTCTCTCTCTCTCTCTCTCTCTCTCTCTTATATATAGAGGTACTTACATATGTTACTCGATTTTATAATCGCATCTCTTGATCTCTTTCTATTGATCGTTTCTTCATCCTGGATGAATTGCTTTTTTCTATATTTGACAAATTCGTCAACGTCATCTGGTTTCGAGCTCCGATTAGAGCAATTGCTTTGTTTGGTTACTGAGAAATCGTAGGAAAACGGAAGGAAAGAAACCTTCAAGTATCATTTAGGGGAGCTACTCTGATCAAGACCTGAAACTCGATTTAGTGTATTCTCTAATTATTGTTTCGTCTCTTGCTTCTCATGTACCGAATGGTGAATTAGGGTTTTAGACGCCGAGTTTTTCGTTTTAGGTCAAGAAGAGGGGAATTTACAGTGACATTTGTCGTTTTTTACTTTGTGTATTTTAGATACAGTTAGGGTTTTTGTTGTGATGACAATAAGGTCCAGCTCTATATATCTGTTCGTGGAATTACTTTACTCGGACTAGAGTTTGAGTTTGTTGTAAATAGTATTGGTTTCTAAGTTCTTTATGAGTTAATGTCTTAGTCGTTGTGGTCTGTGCAAGAATGGTGAGTTTGTTGCTGTGTTGCTACTAATAAAGGATTTGTACATGATGTTTGCAGATTTTGGTTTGGAGGGTCTGGGAATTAAGGTTTTGGCAATATGACGATGAATGAGCGGAAGACGATTGACCTAGAGCAAGGATGGGAGTTTATGCAAAAAGGGATTACGAAGCTGA
This sequence comes from Jatropha curcas, assembly GCF_041381405.1. NCBI lineage: Eukaryota > Viridiplantae > Streptophyta > Magnoliopsida > Malpighiales > Euphorbiaceae > Jatropha > Jatropha curcas. The sequence continues at coordinate 29,090,782 of NC_143157.1, read as the reverse complement.
AGAACATCCTGGAAGGATTGCCTGAGCCACAGTTCAGCTCCGAGGACTACATGATGCTCTATACGTATCCTTTGATATGTTGCTTGCAATTTATGCTAGTGTGTACACGTTAATCAATCCATGTTCTGGTTTCATTTGCTAATGCTGTTGACTTTGTTATTATGGTTGCCATTATCCTTAATTTACTCTATAGTACCATCTACAACATGTGTACGCAGAAGCCTCCTCATGATTACTCCCAACAACTGTATGACAAGTACCGTGAGTCTTTCGAAGAATACATTACTTCAACGGTGAGGAAAATTAAACTGAGTCTTAGTCTTCCAAGCTGTTTAGTAGTCCATGCATTTTGCTCGTGGCTTTGAATCAAAATATCTTATTGTATGGCATGAAATTTAGGATGAAATGTACTTATTTGGGATCTTTTTATTGCCTATTTTTCTAAAAATTTGAGCATCTATGGGATCTAATGAACACTTAACCCCATAATGCTATATGTGTCATAAATATGTTGAAGTTAATGTTAACTTTCCTAAGTTCTTTGCAATACAGCTAGCTTTTTTTTTATTTTAAAGTTCACTCCATGAGAAATTTGTACTGTTTTTGGATGCTTGCAAACTGGTTTAATTTTTTAATCACTCAAACCATGGATTGAAAAAGGCTTGTATTTTCTCCATTCTTGTGTTGATTGTATTTTCCCCCTTAATTGTTCTCTATCGGTGGTCCTGTTGGGCTTGGGTTACACCATAGTGTGGATGGTGCATTCTTTCAAACTTTCATCATTCAGATGCATATTATCTGTTGGTTGTATTATTTTTGTCAATGAGTTTTATGGTTCAGGTTTTGCCATCCTTGAGAGAAAAACATGATGAGTTTATGTTGAGAGAGCTTGTGAAAAGGTGGGCAAACCATAAAGTTATGGTTAGGTGGCTTTCTCGTTTCTTCCATTACCTGGATCGATACTTTATTGCTCGGAGGTCACTCCCACCCCTTAATGAAGTTGGACTCACATGCTTCCGTGACCTGGTATGTGATGAATGAATCCCTGCTGTCATCTTATTTTCCATCTATATTTGTGAAGGCCATTTTTCCTGCCCTAGTCATCTTGCTTCTTGGACCATAATGTTAAGAACTCCTTTTATCACCCACTTTTGTGTATGCCTTTTCGAAAATCATATTGTAAATTTATGGTGTGCGCGTTTTTTTATAAATTCCAGGTCTACCAGGAGTTAAATGGTAAAGTGAGGGATGCTGTAATTTCTTTGGTATGGTACACTTTGCCTTAAATGTACGTTCTGCTTTATATTTCCTTCATGAAATTAATGAAAAATAATTGTTTTAATACAGATTGACCAGGAGCGTGAGGGAGAGCAGATTGATCGTGCTTTATTAAAGAATGTTTTGGATATATTTGTCGAAATTGGGATGGGGCAGATGGATTATTATGAGAATGATTTTGAAGCAGCCATGCTTAAAGACACAGCTGCTTATTATTCTCGGAAGGCATCAAATTGGATTCTAGAAGATTCTTGTCCAGATTATATGTTAAAAGTAAATTAGCTGTTGTTTAACACATTGAAATAGAATCTTGTTCCATGTTAATTGGTTTCTAATGTATCTTGTTGGTGACTCCAGGCTGAGGAATGTTTAAAACGGGAAAAAGATAGGGTTTCTCACTACTTGCATTCCAGCAGTGAGCCGAAACTGTTGGAGGTTAGTGTTTATTTTTGTATTCCAAATTTTTTGAATAGTTGATTTTATTAGTCGATGATGGTGCCACCCAAAAGACTGCAAAATATTAACTAATATGGGCCTTGACCAAGAATCTCCTTTGGAAATTTTCGGGCCCAACTTAAAATGTACATTTTTATTTTCACTCTTTCTATCGTGACACCATGTGTCTTTGTTTGTCCCCAATTTCTCAGAAAGTTCAACATGAGTTGCTGTCTGTATATGCAAACCAACTACTTGAAAAGGAGCACTCTGGATGCCATGCATTGCTTAGAGATGACAAGGTAGATTACGCATTTACATTTTAATAAACTTTTCTGGTCAGAATAAATTGGCTGATGGTTGGTGTTTCCTTCTATATTTTCTAAATTCTGTTTTAGGTAGAGGATTTGTCACGAATGTTCAGGCTCTTTTCCAAAATTCCTCGAGGCTTAGATCCTGTTTCCAGTATATTTAAGCAGGTAGTTATGCTTGAACAAGTATTTCTTTAGTTGTGGTTGTTCTGAGATGCATGTGCTGTAAGTTCTAAATTGTTCTTGGAAAATTTTCTGTTCTATGTTGCAGCATGTTACTGCTGAAGGCACAGCTTTGGTCAAACAAGCTGAAGATGCAGCAAGCAACAAGAAGGTCTGTATCATGACTGCTTAGTTTTGCCAGATTATGTGATATGGCTCCACTATAGCAATCCCTTCTCTCACCCGTAAATAACATAAAAAGGTTTCTCTTATTCACATGATGTTCTACAGTTGATATTTCTATGCTGTTTTGTGTGCTAAGATCTGTAGTTCTGATTGTTGACTTTCAAGTATTCCTTTTCAACTTGGTATGATTCATTATATTATGATAGTAATAACATTATGTTTAGTTATAAATTTAATTTGTTGATCAGATCAGCAATATTGTGGCATGAATAGTTATATGGAACATTATTTTGCATAGCTGCTTCTCCCTTCTCTTGTTTTGATGATGCTTTTACTGTTAGTCCCCTTTCTGACCTCATGATCTCATGGGTATGTCGCAGTGACTTTCGTATAAAATGCATATCCATGTTTCAACAAGTGAATTTGGACCGATTCTTCTGAGTTTGGATTATCTATTATGTGGCTTATATCTTTTGAAATAATGATTGATCTGCTCAAAATGGTTGCACACACTCTCAACTATTCTTCAACCGATGCCTTTTGTTGTCAAGGATAATATTTTTATATTGATTTTCCCTCCATTTTTACAGGCAGAAAAAAAGGATATTGTTGGTGTGCAAGAACAGGTGAATTTATTAATTTCTACATCTGAAGGTTGAATGTGCTATTAAATTGGTGGGGTACTGAATTTGGTTGTTTTCAGCTTTTTGTTAGGAAGGTTATTGAGCTGCATGACAAATACTTGGCATATGTCAATGATTGTTTCCAGAACCACACTCTTTTCCACAAGGTAGACTATTGTTTGTAACATTGTTAGATAATGTAATTCCAGGTCTATATTGTTTGAATGTTCTGTGTTCTTCCCCAGGCACTGAAAGAGGCTTTTGAAGTTTTTTGTAACAAGGGCGTTGCTGGAAGTTCTAGTGCAGAGCTATTAGCGACTTTCTGTGATAATATCCTGAAGAAAGGTGGGAGTGAAAAATTAAGTGATGAAGCCATTGAAGAAATGTTGGAAAAGGTCTGGTAGCTTTCATCAGTGTCTGATGAGTTGTATATGCTATTTCAGTTTTTTAACTGAATTCATTATTGATATGCAGGTGGTGAAGCTGCTTGCTTATATTAGTGACAAAGACTTATTTGCTGAGTTTTATAGGTAAGCAATGTTGTTTCCTCATTAATAGACATTTTAATTGGATATATTTGCAGGAAAGTTTTCCCCTGATTATTTTTTCTTGCCTGTCATTAACAGGAAAAAACTTGCCCGGCGACTTCTTTTTGATAAGAGTGCTAATGATGACCATGAGAGAAGCATTTTGACAAAGCTGAAGCAACAATGTGGTGGTCAGTTCACCTCAAAGATGGAGGGGATGGTCAGTTGCCTTTTGTCATCCTTTGCTGATCAAAAGTTTAAATGTGTATATGCATGATATTATGATATCAACTGATGTTTCTCAAAATTAATTTTGCTTTCTAGGTTACCGATTTGACATTAGCAAGGGAAAACCAAACCAGTTTTGAGGAGTATCTAAGCAATAACCCTAATGCAAATCCAGGGATTGACTTGACAGTTACTGTTTTGACAACAGGCTTCTGGCCAAGTTACAAGTCTTTTGATTTGAACCTTCCGGCAGAGATGGTATTCTTGTTTCATTCTAGTTTAGTCAGAACGTTAGTATGTTGGTAGAGTAACTAACATCTCTTCTGCTATATGTTGCTTTAGGTTAAGTGTGTTGAAGTTTTCAGGGAATTCTATCAAACGAAAACAAAGCACAGAAAACTTACCTGGATATACTCTCTGGGTACTTGTAACCTCATTGGAAAATTTGAACCGAAAACAATGGAGCTGATTGTGACTACTTATCAGGTAATGTGCTAATAAAGTTAAATCTCTTTTATTTATCAAGTTAATCATTAAAATACGAAGGGATGGGTTTTCATTGAATTTCTTTAGTGCTGAATGCTGATCAATTTCCCCTTCAAATAGGCTTCTGCACTGTTACTTTTCAACTCTTCTGATAGATTGAGTTATTCAGAGATCATGACTCAATTGAACCTGACTGATGATGATGTTGTTAGACTGCTCCATTCTTTGTCATGTGCAAAGTATAAGATTCTAAGCAAGGAGCCAAATACAAAAACAATCTCTCCTACTGATCACTTTGAATTCAACTCCAAGTTCACTGACAAGATGAGGAGGATCAAGGTGCTGAAGGCTTCTAAACATATCTTGTTGGATACTACCTGTTATCTATTACACGAGAGAATGAATTTGCTTTTTTCAACTCGCAGATTCCTCTACCTCCTGTGGATGAGAAGAAGAAAGTAATTGAAGATGTCGACAAGGATAGACGGTATGCTATTGATGCCTCAATCGTACGCATCATGAAGAGCCGGAAAGTTTTGGGTCACCAACAGCTGGTTATGGAGTGTGTTGAGCAGTTGGGTCGCATGTTCAAGGTTTATATGGCAGTTTACTCTTTGATGATTTTGTGTTTCATTTATTTCCTTTGTTCCAACTCTGATTTTTTAATTGGATTATGAAATTCTCAGCCTGATTTCAAGGCAATTAAAAAGCGGATTGAAGATCTGATTACACGAGATTATCTCGAAAGGGACAAAGATAATCCTAACTTGTTCAGATACTTGGCATAAGGTGGCCTGGTCTATTGTCCATGAATAATGAAGTGGTGACAGTGGCTGCTGCAATTTGCATTGAAAGAGAGGCTGTAGACAATTTGAAGAAGCACAAGAATATGTATAAATGCCATTAATTATGCTCTGCTTTTGGTGTTTCCTTAGAAGCAGGAGCTGAGGCTGCTTGTACATTTTGCCTTCAGAGCCAGGTATGAGCAACAACTGTAAGATTGTGCACCCGAGCCGGAGAATTGTAATTGATTCCATAAAGAGGCCCAAGCACCAATAGGACCATTTTGTATCTCGTCTTCTCATTGCTGCAAATCCCATCACATCACTTGGTGCCTCTTTGTTAATTGTTTATTTACCGCCCCTCTGGAAGAAGAGAAGAAAATGTAATTGGATTTTACTTGCACTATGTTTTGATTGCCAGTTTTAAAAACTATCAGGTTAATGGTTTGGTTTTGAATGTGGACGTCGTTGCTTATGCATTTCTGTATATTCTTTTTCAACAAGTACACTTGAGTAACTCTGTTGAACGCAATGGCTTAGCATTCATTGGACTTTTGGAGCTGCTGTTTTTAAGGTTGTAATGAATTACATCAGTCTTTCGTAAGTAAAACTTAAATGATAGCGACTTTTCTTTACTGTCAGATAAAAAGTACAACTTGGTGTTTGGTAAAATTTCTACCAAAATTTGGCATTAATAATATTATAAAATTGATATGAGTAGCTACATTTCAGTGACTGCTGAAATTTCTGGATAAATTCAATAATTATAGACGAAATAAATTGGTTTGAAGCATTAAGATCTGCAAATTTAATTTTCTGTAAATTCCTTATATCTTGTATATATATACTTTTATTTTATTTTTTTTTCTTTTCCCATTTTGTAAAGCAAAGAAGAAGATACACACAGGTGGTGCAGTGGTGTTAGAATAGGATTGGGTGAATGTGGTGCGTGATTGAACCGAACCTGTCTTTCAGAGATCTGCCGCAATGTGGAGCTAAATGGAATGAAATGATAAAGCAAAATTAACGGTTCTCTTAGCATTCCCTAACCACAAGCAAACCCAAACAGTTTGAAATCGCTTTGTCCTTTTCCAACTTAATATTATTGCTATTATTATATAATAAATTTGGGTTGCAACTTGTGATTAGAATTTGCCAAGCTCTGAGTTTGGGGTTGGGGCCCCCATTCGCTGAGCTCACTCTCTCCCCACCACTGAAAAGACCAAAAGAAAATGTAGAAAGTGAAAATCCCACAATGATCGATGCTGATAGCTTGTTATGAAAACACTAATAAATATTTAATTGGGTTGTCCATTCTTTAAATTCTTGTCTAAATATGACTTCATGGTTACAGAGTTGTGTTAGATTTGTATGGAAGGACATTAATTATTCAAGTTGAGCCATTATAGGAGCAAATGGGTTTGCAGATTCTTTTCTTTTCCCATGGACTTGGGATTGATGGAAGTGGAGACAACCAATCCATTTTCCTCTGTTTCCAGCACACGTCACTTGTTAAGTTAATGTGGTGAGTAGTAAAGTCTTTCTTCTTTTTTATTTGGACCACTAATTTGATTTCATCATCATCCTCTTGCTTCTCGTTCTTATTTTTCATCTCTAAATGCTTTTTCAAGCCTAATGACATAAGCATGCTTAATTTGGGTGAATTGTGCGACAAATTGGGCAAATTTAGAGGCTTTTTGAGCTAATTCTACATGAATTATAGGTTGAGGGGATATGAATTCAACCCAAAGATCGATTTTGTAACTTATTTTTTTTAAAGAATAAATTTAGGGAGACAAATTGAGTTTTATTTCTTAACCAATTTTATTTTCATTTCAAGATATAGGACAGTTTTTCTTTTCTTTCATAAAGTTGATCTCATCATCAACATTTCTATGATTCGTATTCTTGTTGATTGAGTTCAACCCAAGACGTGATTCACTCTTACTAAGGTAGTATCGTTTTTCTTTAAAATGGGGTGAATGATTTATTGTCAAAACATTCCAATTTGCATCATTTTTCATTGCCAACGAGGTTTCTTTACTCATTGAAAAAGCTTATTGTGAACCATGTGGCTGGTTTTTATCAATCGTTTTAATTAATATCTCCTGTTTACCTCACATCTAATGGGTTATGTCATGCATGCTAACTAGAGCTCTTCTTTGTGCATTGCTTTTGTTTTTAATTAGCACCAAGAAATGTCATTTCAACTTAGAATCACCAAAATCCCATCACAACTTGCTTGCCTAGTGCTTCCTTCACTTCAATAATAATGAACAACTTACAAGGTGTGGGCTCTCTTTTCTTTCTCTTGCCACTAACAAAAAAGCTTATTTTCCCTCAAAAAATGGAAGACCAGAGATTTTGTCCATTCAGTTTCATTCTTTCATAAAATATATATTAGTACTGGTGTTTTAGTTACCCCACTTGGTTGCAAGCTTCTTTCCTTAATAGGAACCTGATGCAAAAGAAACAGTAAAAGTAGCATTTTATGCTGTTCGGTTTCTTGTTTTCTCTTACTACTTTGTAGTTTCTTATTCATCAAAGTCCTCACAAATCTATTTGACAAGAAAATTGGTATCTTAATACAAATATAGGTTTTTAACACTGTTATTTTAACCTTGCATATATGTTCTACACAACAGAGAAACTGAAACACTAACAACAGTGTGTTAAAAATCTAATGGAAACTATTTAAATGCCTCGAGATGAGGAACCAAGTGGGGCCCTTTTTAACTAGATATTTTGCTTTTAATCTTGGCAAATTCTAGGGTTTTTTTGCCCTGCAACTTGTTAGTTACATAGTGTTTATTGTACTCTCCATGACTGTATCTTCTATACTTGCAGGGGTTATTATCATCCACCAGGTCTTCCATTGGGCCAAGCTCTACTTCATAGCTTGGAGCATAGAAAGTGACAATAGAAAGCCTGTCTTTTTCCTTATGAGTCACTGCCCTATGTTCCACACTCTTGTATTTTCCATTTGTTAGAACCTGTACAATCAAGAAAGACTTAGCTATATATAATATTTATAGAGAAATCAAAATTCAAGATTCTTACTTCTAAAGTGTCACCAATGTTGATTACTAATGCATTTGGAATTGGCTGAATAGGAACCCACTTATTGTCTTTAAGGATTTGAAGTCCTACTGAGCTATCCTTTCCTTGCTGCAACACAGTTAGAGCACTTCCATCTGAATGTGGACTTAGCCCTAAAACAAGGTCTGGTCTTGAACATGGTGGATAATAGTTCATTCTGATTGCTTGCACTGCTTCTCCAAACATTTCCTCAAAAACATTTTCTTTCAACCCAAGGGTCAAAGCTATGTACCTTAACAGATTCTGACATAACTTCCTCACTTCTCTTGAATAAACCTTCACAGTTTCACTGCAGAATAGCACGTGACATTATAGCTCCGAAGACAAAAGAGTCTATTGCTATACTGTAGTCAAAGCTTGTAACAGTAAAAAAAGTTATGGCCTTTAGAACTAACTCTACGGTATCATCGTACAAGAAGATTACCTGAACTTGGGTGGCTTTGTTGGCCATAATTTAGGGTTCCTAATAAAGTGGGGTTCGATCCCTAGAGCAAACATGTTACACCAATCAAGCTTTTGTTCCTCAGAAAACACGAAGGCTTGTCCATATCCCTGAACAGTCCCTGGTGCCATTGGATATTTCTGTTTCTCCTCTAAAGGTAGCATAAAAAAGTCCTTAGCTACTTCTTCTATGTCCTCTAGCAAACTCAAATCAATTCCATGGTTAATCACCTGAAAAAATTAATCAAAAATGCACAACTTAGCTTCAAAATCCATTTTCTTTATATTACTTGTATATATTTTGTTTTACCTGAAAAAATCCCCACTCCTCACAGGCTCTTGCAAGCTGGAAAATTTCAGTTTGGCCCTTCATTAGTTTTGAGAAATCAATAATGGGAACATCAATGACAGATGGTAGAGGTGTAGCCAGTATAGGCCTTTCTGCTATGTCCCTAACAAATCTATGAGGGATTGCTGTTGGCCTAGCCTTTCTTAGTTCTTGAACATCATCAATATGACCAGCTTTGATATGAAAACTAGGTACAGGAGCCATGGAACTAGAATTTAGAGACTTTTAAAAAAAAAATCAAAAAATAAACCCAAGTGAATGTAAGAGGGGCTGGCTACTACCCTTGCTTATGTAGTTTTAAGCTTATAACAGCTCTATTTTTATAGCAGGAGAAAGCATACACTGTGTTTGTGTATTTTTAATGTGGCTTTTACAGGGTGCAATGGCCCTATCATATGCACTTTTTTTCATAAAAATTTTACTTCCACAAGGAATCTTTTAGTGCTTCGATAAATGCAGAAATAACAAGTCTAGCTGAAAGCAGTTTCTTATTTATAACATAAACGACAAAAAAAAAAAAAAATAGTGAATAAAAACAATACTCCCGACATTGCAAGGTCATAGAAGGGTTGGATATAATAATCTGGGGATGGTAAATTTTAACAGTAGAAATTTCTTGACAGTTTTATAATAAGTAATTCGTACTGAAAGATTTATGATTATGAAGATGAGAATCAAAGTTATATATTTTGGTTTCTTTTGATTATGAAGGTCATGTAAGTGAAAACTGAAAAGAGAATGGAATCTGATAAGAAATAGTGGGTTCTGGTACATATATAATTGTCTCTGGTAACAAGACTCCCAAAGTGAGTGGTAGCAGTCAGTAGTACTAAAGGGTAGGTAGGGGCCATCCTTGAAAATTGTCCTAATTAGTTAGGTAGTTTCATATGTCCTATTATTCTCTGAACTTTGCCTTTCTTTCTTGTGTTTTATTATATCTTCTGGTTATGGCTCTTTCAGACCAGAGAGCTCTAGGAGGTCTAAGGATCATAATTCAAGTAGACTGTTTGACGTTCTTGAAAGACATAACAATTGAGGCCTATAATTTAACAAGTAGATTGTTTAACGGTCTTCAAAGACATAACAATTTTTTTCCCGTTTTACATTGTGGTTGTATTTTATGCAAATTGTGGTAAAAGTGTTTTCGTTTATAAATAGGCTATTATTGTCATGTCTGGCTCCAATCACTAGAGGAATTGTTCATTTTGAATCAAATCAATTTCATCACATATTGAATTGGGCTATGAGGTGGTTCTAGCCCAAGAAAAAAATCTTGCGAGCTTGAGTGAGTTTGGTCCAAAGCGGATAATATCTTGTTAGGCCTAAGATGCGACAGACTTGGTATAAGACCCAAGCCTTGTCCCTCTAGCTGGTGGTAGGGCAAACCTCATCTAGCATGTTGAGTCTCTAATGGGGGGGTGAAGCGTAACATCTGCCCCAGATGAGGAGCTAGCTTGAAATGTTAGATTACCTTAGACGAATCTCACATCCGCTAAGCATAAGATACATCACTAAAAGTAATGTATATAAGAATGGGTAAGCCTTAGACTAGTAAAAGGTTTTTTGGGTTATGAGATGGTTCTAGCTTAAGAATAAAACCGTGCGGGCCTGATTGACTTCGATCCAAAGCGAACAATATCTTGTTACGCCTAAGAGCCATAATTTCTCACTAAAAATAAATTTTTTTATGGGTTAGCTGAAACATTAAAAATTGCATCATAAACAAATTATATACTTGTGTCCGACAAAGATATATATAATAAAAGAGAAAAGTTGAAACAGAAAAGATTAGGATTCAATCTTGTAAGGAAGGAAGTGGATTGAAACAAAAAAAGTCAAGCTATCAAATCTAAATGCGCATGCTCTGAGTCTGAGTCTGTAAAGGAATTAACTTTAAGAAAAAGATCATAACGTTATCTCCATTCTCACCTTTCTTTTTACCTTATGGTTCTCCAAGTTCTTCCATACCATTCCAACTTCAATAAACCTTTTTTTTTTATTAAAAAAATTTCTTAACGATTATTATAATCTTAATCGTAAAATAAAATATAAGACCTGACTTGAATCTTACATTGAAAATATAAAATAATTTTAATACGAGCTTTATTTATATGAGATTAAATTAGATTTTTTTTTTTTTCATTAATTTTTGTGAGCTCTATCAAAGTCATACGACCCATTTTCTCATATTACTGGGTAAATTAATACCAAAAATTGAAAAAAGAATTAGCAAGAAAGGTGTAATAAAGATTGAATAAATGAAAAATGAGGTAGAAAGAAAGGGATGTGGTCCAATATTACAAGGAAATCCCTCTAATGACATGTGTCTTGACAAACCAAGCAATGTCCTTAGATCATGTTTATCCACAAAACCCCCCTTTGCTTAGCTCTTTGTGTTTAACTGTTTTTGCTTGTAATGCTCTGTCACTCTCAATCCCATTCATTTGTTATCTTTTCAATTCATTGTATCTAAAAGCCAATATATATATATATATATATATATATATATATATATATATATATATATATATATATATATATAAACCGAGTCTAATTTTATTAATCATATATCTTGATTTCCACCCATTTTATTTTTTATTAAAAATTCAATTTATAACCAATTAGTTATGATCTAATTAGTTTTCTCGCGTCTTACAGAATATATGAGATTTTCACTATAAATATTATTATCGATTTAGTGAAAGTTGTTCAAAGAGAAAAATTAATTTTATTAAACAGTATATAATGTTACTTCGATTCGACAGACTTTGCTCGCATGTATATAAAAAGGAATTCTACAACTCAATAGAGCAAATACACCAAACCATGCTTCTTCAAAGGGGATGAGTGCCCCATGGGCTCATTTTTTGAGCTTTAACTTCTAACCCAAATTTGTGGACGCCTACCCTTAACCTGCAAGTTCATATAGTAGAATTGAATCAAGCCACAAACCGAAGTTTCATATGGTAGAATCAGTTTAAATTGAATTTATATGTGAATCGACATGAATATAACAAGCTCAGTCGATTAGTTTTCACTGGATTAGTTCGATTTTAAGCTCTCTCTCAATTGGTTTTTTAAAATTGAACTGAGCAAAAAAAAAAAAAACTTAAAATTACAGTTTAAAGCAAAAATCGAACTTCCTTTTTATTAAACCGACTTGGTTCAATAATTTACGCTCTCACATTTTTTATGGAAATATGAAGACGAATCAAACCAATTCCACAAGTTAATTACCAAATTTCTATTTGGTCCCCATAAAAATATTTCATTTGTGTTTCACGAAATTTGTAAATTTTGAAAATCTAAACTTAGTAAACTCACCTCTTAATTAACTCAACCGTTGAAGTTAATAAAATATCAGGTTACCATATTGCCCTCGCCTGTCTTTTAATGAAAATTGTAAACCAAAAACCTGTGTATTTGACTCTTTTGAGTCTTTCCCTTTTGATAAATGAAGCGTCTGTTTAACGGAAAGTGCCTTTTTTCCTTAACAACCTTACACCTTTCCCGCCAAAAGAAACGGTCAAATTATCATACAAAAGCCAATTTCATTGAAAAGCTTCGTAATTGCAACCATTTCAATGCAGCTATCTCAACGCATAGTTCTCTATTCAAATCTGGGCTTTTGTTTGACACCTTCACCATCAATCATCTCATCAATTGCTACATTCGTCTCCACAAAACCGGTCATGCGCAGCAGCTGTTCGACGAAATGCCTGAACCTAATGTCGTATCATGGACTTCGATTATAGCTGGCTATGTCGACACGGGTCAACCCAAATTTGCTCTCTGGTTATATACGAAAATGCCTGAGAGTTCAGTAGTACCTAATGATTTCACTTTTTCAACTGTGATTAATGCGTGTTCGATTCTCGCTGACCTCGAAACTGGCAAGAAAATCCACACCCATATTGAGCTTTTGGGTTTTCAAGGAAATCTTGTGGTGTGTTCTTCATTGATTGATATGTATGGGAAATGCAATGATCCTGATGGAGCTAGGCGGGTTTTTGATTTGATGGAGTACAGGAATGTTGTTTCTTGGACTTCACTTGTCGCAGCATATGCACAGAATGCAAGAGGACACGAAGCACTTCAAGTTTTCAGAGAATTCAGTAGTTTGATGAGAGAAAGTCCTAACCATTTTATGTTAGCTAGTGTGATCAATGCTTGTGCAAGCTTGGGGAAGCTGGTTTCAGGGAAAGTTGCACATGGGGCAGTGATTCGCAGTGGCCATGAGATAAATGATGTGGTTGCAAGTGCACTCGTTGACATGTATGCCAAATGTGGGTGTTTTAGTTATTCGGATAAGGTTTTTAGGAGAATTACAGATCCTTCTGTCATTCCATATACATCGATGATTGTCGGTGCTGCAAAATATGGACTTGGAAAACTCTCTCTCCAGTTCTTTGATGAGATGATTGAGAGAAGAATAAAACCAAATGATATCACTTTTGTCGGAGTTTTGCATGCATGTAGTCACTCAGGACTTGTTGACGAAGGGCTAAAACATCTCAATTCCATGTACGAGAAACATGGAATAATGCCTGATACAAAGCACTATACTTGTGTTGTTGACATGCTCAGCCGAATTGGGTGTCTAGACGAGGCTCACCGGTTAGCAAAATCTATTAGGGTGAACCCTGATGAAGGAGCTCTCTTGTGGGGCACGCTTTTGTCGGCTAGTAGGCTCCAGGGACGAGTAGATATAGCTGTCGAAGCCAGTAAATGGCTAATTGAATCCAATCAGCAAGTAGCAGGTGCTTATGTCATATTATCAAACACTTATGCATTGGCTGGGGAGTGGGAAAATGCCAATAGTCTTCGGTCCGAAATGAGGCGTGTTGGAGTTTATAAGGAACCTGGGTGCAGCTGGGTAGAGAATAAGGATTCAACTTATGTGTTCTATGCAGGCGATCTATCGTTTGAAAGAGGAAGTGAAGTGTTGAGTTTGCTAAAGGATTTGGAGAGGAGAATGAAAGAAAAGGGTTATGTGGGGGGAAGCATGGGATTAGTATTTGTTGATGTGGAACAAGAAGCCAAGGAGGAAATTGTGGGTCTGCACAGTGAGAGGTTGGCCTTAGCCTTTGGATTGATAAGCATGCCCAAAGGAATCACTATTAGAGTGATGAAGAACTTGAGAATGTGTAAAGACTGTCACGAGGCTTTCAAACTAATAAGTGAAATTGTAGAGAGAGAGATTGTAGTGAGAGATGTTAATAGATTTCATCATTTTAAGAATGGATCTTGCTCTTGCATGGATTTTTGGTGACAATCATTGCATTATATTACTTACAAATTTACTATTTTTATGGTGTTTGGCAGTGATTATTTGATTATTAAGATAACTTTCAGTTTAATGGTTAGCACTTGCACTCTTCATTTGAAATGAAAACCAGAAAAGAAACTTTTGCCAAGCTTTTGCAATATAAACACACATTACATATACACCCATGATATTGATTGGTCATTTTGGTCCTCGTAACATTCTGTTTCTCGAAACTGGCGACCTTATCCTCAGGCTAATTAGTATGTATCACATACAGCTAGCTTTGCTTCTCGTTTAGAATTCCATTGACAGATTCTATCGACTTCGATAAAGATAAATTTAATTCAAGTATAATAAATGTCATTTATACTCAAACATGAAAATGTGTATTTGTAAATTTCATGAAATTCATTTATATCAAACAAATTTCTATTTACCATTTGACAGTTTGAGAAAGAGAATTTTGGCGATCCCGTCAATTGATACATTTTTTTTCTCTTACATGATCTTATTCCCCTAAATTTTAAAAGGGTAAAAAGAATTGAATCCAAAAATATAAATATTGGAGATTTTACAAACAAATAAATAAAATGGAACTGATTTTCTTTTATTTCCTTATCTTTCCAACTCCTTCACTTTTCTTGTCCATGGATTTCCTGCAACTAGCAACACAAGCATGTGTTCAGAACCCCGGTTAACAACGCCAACTTATAATACACCTGAAAGGAATATCGAAACTAGCACGAAAACTACAAATATCGTACAAGTAATGCAAATAAAGCATCGATTTGATCTCAATCCTCTAAACAGGTCAAAAATGTTTTGGGGAGAACAAAATCATACTGCAAAATCAACTCCAAGCATTAACTGTGGAAAAAAAAAAAAAGACAGCCTTTTGTCGAGGACAGATTCCGTGACCGTGTTAGGTCATTATAAAGGAGTGTACCAATCTGTGTTTCAACCTGTGTGGGTTGGGGCGGCTTAGCAATCAAGTCGTTGTTACACCCTAGTGGCCCTTATCCCATCCAAAGTCTGCGTGCAGGTGGGGTATTGTGCCGCGGGGCGAAACCAGTGTGGTACGGTATGGCAAGGCTTGCCTCAGAGCCAAAGTATTGCCAAGTGAGCAGGCTCTCAGGGCGCCGCATGGGCGCTGTGCTGCGCAAGACTCTAGGCCCGTGACACTTTGCTCTGTGTTTACCAGAATATTTTCACGATCAAGCAGAAGAAAGCTAAATTATAAACAAAAATATGAAAATAAGCAAATTTCTTGTTGATAAGAAAACTCGAGCAAAATAATGGAAAATGGGAAAGGACAGATGGACAATCTACAAGGAAAGAGAAGCTATTTATTGCTTCTATCCTAAGAGAGAGGCCCCATCTAACAGCAAAACAACTGAAAGTACACTAGTTTACCTCATAAATCTCTCTGCAGAAACAGCCAAGCAATGAACTGCAATAGGCTGAACTTCTGTTAGCCAAGCATCGGCGTAGTCTGTTCAAGTACAATGAGCTGATATCCTTGTGCTGTTAAAGCTGAACAAAAAATAATAAATGTGAACTGACAACAACCCACGAGGGGGGAGAAAGGAAGTAAAGGTTCAAAATGTCCTCGCATAAATAAAAATAACTATGCATACCTTTGGTCAAGGAGATCAGAACCCTTTATTCTTTGTTCTCACTTAAAGAAAATAACAATTGCGAGGACATCAAACTGAATCATCTGACGGAAGAAGCTACAGAGGAAAAAATTAATAACAGTGGAACTTCAAAAACAAAGAGCAGGAAAAAGGAACTCTCCTGAGAATGCTAAAATATTAACATAATTTATTACATACCTGTAGATTCAGTTAAACAGAGGTGATGCTGGCTCAAATAAAGCAAAATCTAAAGCTTGAGAACTCTAGAAAGATAAGAGAACCTTCCAAAGAATTTCATTTTCTATTCCATTAATGTTTACATAAATGGTAAAAATGGTATGCTCTTCATAAAAATTGATCAGTCATCATTGTATCAGTATTCAACCTCCTCAAAATGGTTGCCTAAACGAATTTCGGTCTCTATTTGATATTTTCTTTCCTCAGGCTCCTAATGAATGGGGCCAAAAAAGAACATATATATAGCTATATAATATATAACAGAGAATGATTTGTTACATATCCTCCGAATTCTGTTGCTGAACAAAGATCTCTTATCCCTCTTTTCCAAACCCAAAACCTTGAGGGTGAGCCTGCTTTGCCTTAATCCATGTCAAAGACAATACACTACAAAATCAGCAAATCAATCTCACTTTGTACACATATACAGAGGTATGAGCTGCTGGCAACCTGCATCTTTGCCGGTTTCCAATTGCATCTCTAAATGGGCAGCACCTTCTCCTTTCTTTTCCTTGACGCCATGCATCCATTATGGGGAATAAACCAGACAAAGGCACAGTATATACAGAGTTGAGTTAATCTCTAGCACCAACCAGACCTGCACGGGTTATAGCCTCCATTGCATGCTGAAGCAGTCGTATGAGCTCCTCCACATCTTGGAAGCTGAAATCAATTACCTTCTTAACAGATACAATACAATCACTATTTTCTGCCTCTTCCAAAGCTGCATTAGCAGCTGAGTAAGCATTCTGGGATTTTCTTGAAGCCTCCACCGCAAAATTCACATCTTGCATCTGCAAGAAAATCAAATATAAATAATTTCACCCTTCTAATATACTAATAAGTCAGCCAGTTTAATGTTTTATAAATCTAGTGCTACATAGACAACCACTAACTTAATTGTTTAGTAACATACATTCTTGAGAATGGAAGTTTAAACAAAGCCGACAAGTCCATAACCATAAAATCACAGACTATATCCATGGAATAGCAAGGCAAAGCATAAACATGAAAACCTCCAAAAAGGTTTGCTGTTGTCAAACTATATGATTTAGTTTACAACAGGTACACACAGTTGCATGCGAAGGTAGCAGATTGTGAATTTCTAATTTTCATTTTGTTATATTTATTTTTATTTTTATTTTCAGTAAACAGTTTGGCTCTGTTCTTAGCAGTATGTGGCAGTCGTGGCCACATTTATTTATGTTCCCTAAGATGGAGGAGAAGTTATTTCTCCATGGAACTATTTCTTTGATCTTTGATGAATGGGGAACTTACAAGAAAAATATCAGAGTTCTTGAGTACTTTAAACTCGAGATTACAAGTTCTCTTTGACGAGCCCAAAGTTAGCAACCGTAGGTCAAAAAAGAAATAATTGTTTTACTTTCTCTATAGGCATTCCTAAAGTTCCCACTCAGGGACCCATAAGTAGATCCTTAGCTAGGGACCATAGACATTTGTATTACAAAATACAAATTACCCCCTCATATTGCCAAAGGCAGGTCATTCTAAGTTCTAGTGATGATGAGAGCTATTATTTTCCAAGAAAACATTAACTCTCAACATCGCATATCCGAGCAGATATCTTTAAATAACCAGTTGACCAAGGCATATATCCAATTACATGTACCATTAAACCAATGCATTTATAATAGAAATTTTCTAAACAGGAACAAAAGAAGGAAACAGTTTTGAAGTATTGGCTCCAACAACCAAAATCAATTAAGGCAAACAGAGAATGCACACCAGCATGAGTGAACTTACAAAGTCAAGCAGCCGAAGAAAATTTGGGTGCTTTCTTGCAACAATGACCGGATTTCCAGCAATATGAGAAAATGTGCCCTTGGATATAGCAGCCTTGTCCATTGTTGCTTGATTATTTAAGTTATCAATGTCTGATGCAGATGATGATGGTGATTCACCTGAATAATAATCCAAGAAATTCATTGTCACACAATGCACATTTTAGCATGGTCGATTACTGTGCAAGCACTCACAAAAGAAAATGGCCTGAGATCAGTATAATATATGCTTACAAAGTTTGCTTGCCTAAAAGAAATAATATAAAACACAATTTTCTAATAACATTTGAAGTTACAATTTTCCCCTGATCTGTACCAGATATCATTATAAAAGCTAAAAGATTTGACTGGTGACTGCACATAAGCCCAAAACTAATTGAAAACTTAGTAAGAACAAATTAATTTTTGGATTCACAGGTTGCTATCCAAATAATGGTGCTTAAAAAAAAAAAAACTCTTAAGAAAAATAACCAAGGAAAAATTAGACATTCTAAGAATTTTTGGGCTTTGTTTGCTTAAAAAGGCAGCTCCACTCATGTCAAGTAAATAATACAAGAAGTATTTCAACAACAGTAAATAATACAAGAAGTATCATGGCTTCATTTTATTACCCTGGGAAAAAGTTTGTACGCATGCTTGCAACTCATTTCGATCTCGGCTTAAGCTAGAATTTTTGCAGTAGACTACTCTCCAATATGCAACTTCCACACACTTATATGCCAAAGCAGCAGCGGCCATTTCATGACGTCTTTCATATTCCAAGGCACAACATCTGCAAATTAAAGAGGTTAAATGTATAGCCAAACACACAGGAGTTGCAAAACAAAAACAAAACCTTCAACAAAGTATTAACTCAAAAAGTACTGAACAAAACCTTTAGAACTTCATGGAAATATAAACCACGTGAAACCACTGGTGTACCTAAAATGTCCTAGGCTAAAACATGAATTTGATGTTCACAACTATATATGCATGCCATACAAAAGCATGGCTCATTCTAATCTAATCAAACTCCATTCCTTTTTACTGGGAAACAGTAAAAAACTAAAAAGGTAGATTAAATAATACAAAGATATCAACCATGTACACCACAATGTGCAAAAGAACTGAGTCTCAGGTTTTTGAAACCCAACGAATCAGATTCCAAGAAACATCACCGCATAAATAAAAGTTCCATGCTTTGTCTATATATAATTTTGCCTACGGGAAAAATCCAAGAATAAAAACTAGATAATTTGTTCATTATCAAATTAAAATTCCACCTTCAATAAATAGCATCCCTATAATCATTACCACGCTATTACAATACTGGTACTCCATTCTGCAGCTAAAACCATCCTCATTCAAACCCCAATTACATTACTACCCCATTATTTCTCAATCATCAATATAATTGACACATCCAAAATCGCCACCTATTATCGCAACTGTCATAAGCATTTTTGCCACAGTTGCTTTCACTTTATTTCTCCCAAATTGGTATCTCGATCTTTTTAAGAATATTCTGTTAACCATAAAACCAAGCATCAAAACAGCCAAAAAGATGTCGAATTAATCATAAGAGTATCAGATGAAATGCAAGTTGTTATGCAGCTATGGCAAGAACTCAAGGCCTAAGGCCACTGAAGAACTACATGCAAAAATGAGCAATATTGAAGAAAGAAGCAGCAATGCAATTCAAAACAAAATGACTGAAAACTAATAGAATTGTATCAGACAGCTTTTTATAAGCAAACAAGTATTCATCTACACATAATTCCCATAAAAAAACAGAAGTATGCCAGAAAAGTATTAGAATAGTGATACTATTAAGAAATAAAAGTATGCCAACTATATGATTTAGAAAATCCATCAGTAGAAGACAAGTTCCTAATTACCAACACCAAGAGAGAGAGGGAGAATCAAGAGACAACTTATGTTTCAGTTCCTCATTTTTCAGACATTTTCTTATTTGCTCAACTAAAACTTGAACATAGTTGGAGGTATTAGTTTTCATCACCAATGTGAAAAATGAATTCTGACAAGGATAAATATGAGGAAGGAGGATGGGAGAGATATACCTCCAAAGTCACAGTTACACCAAATTTTATAAAAGAATTATCACATTTGTCTAATAAGAGTGATTTAATCATACAAGTCAGAAATATTCACTTACTCACTAAGTTTAGCTGCTGTACTATAAACTTGCATTTGAGTCATCTCCACCTGCCTGCCAACCTCATTGCTAGTTTCTAGAAGAGAAGCTCCATGAAGAAACTTCCGAGCAGCTTGGAAGTTTGTTTCATTGCTTTCAAAACCAAAGCCAGATACCTAAAAATCATAAAACCATTACAAAAGTTACAACAACAAAAGACAGCGGATTTTTTTCCCCTGCTGGCACAACAACATATGAATCCTATAAAAGAAATTCAAAAATTCAACAAGAAGTCAAGCAGACGACAAACCTTAAGACGATCCGCATAGTCTCTCAGATCTTTGGCTTCTTTCAGGGCATTAGAAGCAGATTGACTGGAGGAATTTGTTCCCCCAGGACTTGGAGCATTAAGATCTCTGCCCTCTCTCATATCAAGCACACGATGAGCCAAACTTTGGTGAGCTCCACTCTTGTTCGCAGGATTTCCAGGGTGTCTTGATGCCTTTGACATTTCATTGCTGCTAGAGGCATGAACCCTAAAACCAATAGATGCTTCTTCCTGCTGGGAGCCTGACACTGATTGGTGACTCTGACTATCATGTTTAGCCTCCCGTTCAGTATGTGCAAACAAATCTGGGGTCCCGCTTCTTGACTCTTTTTGTATTGTATTCCTCTTAGTTTGACTGTCAAAATCCTGGACCAGATTCTCCTTTGGAGCAGCATCCAACTTCCTGCTGCGTTTGGCACTCCTTTGTGCATCTGAATCATCATTTGCAATTCTGTTGTCTTTTGAGCATCCTATAGAGCTTACAAGAATCTTCTCATCCTTACTTGACTTACTGCTGGGCTTTTCAGGAATACTGTGTTTAACATTGTTTATTCTTTTACACAGTGCATGAGATCTTGGATCGATCTCTGAGTCATACCTTATGCTCTTCTTTGAAAACTCACAATGTTCATTCACTGGTTCAGAAAACTTACTGTCATCTCTATCAAAATCAGATGTGGAATTCCTGTCATTGTGCTTCAACCGTAAAGATGAACCTTTACCAAATTTCTGTTGGAACAACACATTCTCATGGTGTTTCCTATCTGCTTTGGCCTCATCACGGCAGTTCTGAGTAGAAGGCAGATCACTGGAGAACTGATGATTTTCCATGATTTCAGTGGCACCATTAAGCAAATCAGAGCATTTAGGTTGACCAATTTTGTGATTAGCACCTCCATTCTGGTAATCTGATGGAAAATTTTTAAGGTGGTCAGGGTGAGGGCCACCAGAGACTTTCTCCCTCCTTGCTGTCCCAGATTGATTAATCTGACCATCATCTTCCCCATGCCTGCATCTCCTACGTTCATCAATTATAGGAAGACCTCCATTTGAAGCATCGCCTTTTCCTAGAACGTTTCCTCTGGTTGAACCAAGTTTTTCTGTAAATGAGGTTCTCAGAGGAGAGGAGGAAACTGATTCTACTGGCGAGCCTTTCAAGTCATCAAAGTTTGCTCTTGTTTTGAGAGAATCTGAAACCTTTGAAGAGCTTGACGTGGCTGTCCTTGAAAGTTGTCCAGGTCCAAGATCCTTTCTTAATGAATCTACACCATCCATAGTTTGTTCAGATGTAAATTTTTTTCTATGTTTCCAGGGTTTTTTATCCTTCTTCATACTTCTTAAAGCTTCCACACCATCAATTTTATGATCTTGACTTCCCAATGATATAATGCGAGTCACTTTCTCTTTTTTGTCGAAATTATCATTATTGTTATTCATACTGGAAGCCCCACTCTTTGAAACCCTGAGTTTCTTTTCCTTTGTTAATCCTTTGTCACCAATTTCTTCTGTATTCAAATTGTTGTCAAGGCCCTTCTGATTGTCCTGCCACTCCTTCAATTTCCTTTTCTTTATAGAAATATTCATTTTGTCGTTTGCTTTCATATCAAAGCATCCACCATCTGATGAAACCTGAGTGACATCCCCAAGATTTTTCACAGAAACTAGTAATCTTTCATTAGTATCACATTGCACATCCCCCAAAAAAGAGTGCTCATTTGATTTTAGCAGGTCTTTGCCACTTGCCTTGGTTGACATATCACCTTTTGAATTGAGATCCATCCTCCGATGGTCCATATTCAAATTAGAATGCTTATGAGCATGAGATGCATCTTCTCTCTTGGTTTTTTTAGAAGTCCAATGTCTGTGATTATTGGCCTCCCCATTGTTTTTCATCTTTGCTCGCTTGGTGTCACCGGCTAATAGACATTAGAAAACAAGTTCACATTAGGAACTACAAGTTGAACAGACACAGAAACATAAGCCTAAAATGAAGTATTACCTCTAACAATATGATCCTCTTTCTGTTCTGCAGCCAAGTTATTTGATTTTGAAGGATGAAAACTAGATTTGTCAATTACATTCACTTCAGCAGGAAACTGGTTCATATCATTTAAGTTTCTGCTTTTTACAGAATCCTGCAAGTGATTTTTTGCAGAGCTTGACAACTGGATAATGCCACTATTTGTACCTGCCTTTGCTATTTCCTTCAGACCATGCTTCTTCTTTCCTTGTGAAGACACAGCACGAGAATCAAGACTTTGATAATTGTGATCAACATGTTGGACATTCACTCCTGAAGTGATCCCATTAGCATGATTTTGCATATGACTTTGACCCACAGCATACGATGCATGAACAGCCTTCGTTGTCTCTTCCTCACTAATGTCACAGTGGTTCATTCCATGCCTTCAAATTTACAAAAGCATAAAATCAGGCACACAGATGTTTATATGTGCAATATGGATCAAGTGTGTATTGCCACATTCACAATTTTTTTTCAAAGCGAAAAATTTCAAACAAGTTTATTTATTTCACTTGGACCACTCTTCAGAGCTATTATAAGAATGAAAATGATAGAATACTTATTATACGCAGTAGGTAAGAAGAATTCAAGTGAAAAGAATCAAATGCTAAATCTTTCCATTAAGCCAAAAAAAAAAAAAAATTGAACTAACTGATATTCATCTCCCCAAAACTTATTAAGAAAGGAGCAAGGCTTTGTTGAATTTTGATAAGTCCTGAAGATATAATTGAAAAATGAAATGCATGATCTCCTCTCAAAGCATCATCTTGCAGCCAAAGGCAAACAAAATTATATTTCCTACTCATATTTAAGCAAAATAAAAACAAAACTTACAGCCAGTTCAGCATACTACATAGCCACTTCTCAGGGAGTTGCTCAGGCTTTGTGCCATAGGGTAACAACCGCCATTTCTGACAGCTATCACAACAGACCCAATTTTCTAGTTCAATTATAGGATCCATAACAGGTGGTATTGCTTGAGAAGAAAATCCATTTCCACTTATTGAAGGGCCCACTTGAGAAGAAAATCCATTTCCACTAATTGAAGTGCCTGCATATGCAACATCTTTGGCAAAAGGCCCAGGTATCGGCTGGTTACCAACTCTTTTACCCCTAAATCTTTCCCTCGACCTATCAAGAGATGCATAGTGTTCCATTTCTAAATTATCTACAGTAGGTTCCTTCCGCCAACTACCAGAAGGTCCCTCCTGAAAAGCCATTTGACTATTTTTTTCCAATTTTAAGTCCAAAGGATCTCTAAGATTATGTCTGGACGTACTGATATCCTTCTGCAACTTCAGCTTGTTTGCCTTATCTTTACTCTTAGGAACTCTGTGAGCAGCACCCATCATATTTTTAGTTGATCCACTAACAACAATCCCTGACCTTTCTTTTGTTAGAATAGCAGGTGCTCTTTTGCTATTTCCATTGCCATGTGACTTCTTGCCCTGCTTTAATCGCTTTTCCTTAACACAAGGCACGGAGATTTCATCCTGTACATGAAACGCAGCTTGCTGACCAATCCTCTGTTTTGGAGGAGCTTGTGCTCCCACTTTAAGGTCGTCCTTGTATTTGGATACATCAGAGTAACCTTTTGAAGGAACAGAAGCTTTACCATTCTTGGATGTAGCATTACCCCTCAAGTTAACTGACGAATCCTTGTCAAAAATTACTGCTCTATGTTCTGAAAACTTTTCCACCGAACCACTACTACCATTTCTCTTCTCACTCTTGCCACTACCCTGGCAAGATCTGGACTCTGAAGAGTCTTCCTGTATCAAGTCAGAAGAAAACAATCCATCTCTCACCCCATCCTGATCAGGTGCCCTGGGAACTTCAAATGGCCTGCCAGTTGCTTTCTGAGTCTCATGATCATTTGCTGTACCTAGCAAAGGCATGCTCTGGAATTTGTTAGACAACATATCCTTGCTCTCTGGAGTACCATTTTCTTTCTTTTTCTTGGCTGAAAATGCTTTGGAATTCTCAAAAGTATCATTCCCATTTTTCACTTCTACTGCCCTTTCACTCTTCCCATCAAACTTCACCTCCTTCCCCTTCAACAGTTTCCCATTACCCATAAAATAAACTGACTCATCAGCCTTCGCAACAAAATTGTCTTGACTACACTTGATGAGAGGCACAGTCCTGGTGTCTCTGGAGAATCTATCCTTTCTCATCAAGTAAAGTAGACTGTCATGAAGAGGTGATATTAGGACACCTCCAGGGACCGGGAAGGAAGTCATCATCTGTTTCAAGACATAATTAGCCAGGTATCTTTTAGTTCATCCAATCATCATTATTAAATATTATAAAGAGGAAATTCATAAAGACAATATCGCTATGTTCATCCAACGCCCATGAACAAAATATAGAAGGAGAAAGAACCTTTACCTGAAGAATACTAGTGGGAGATTCCTTTGCAATCTGTTGGGATGAAGGCATCATTCCATCACTTTCCCTAGGACTGTTTCCCAATGATGATGATGGAGAGTTATCAAGCCCAAGACCACTGTAAATTGCAGCATTTTTTCGCACCACGCTATCAGGACCCACTTTTATCCTGACCTTCAGTGTTCTTTGGTCAGACAAATTCCCTGATTTGTTGAAATTTTCAACCTTTTTATTGGACTTCTGAGAAACTAGGGCAGAAGACATGTTAGAATCTCGCTTGACTGAAATATCCCCAGATGCCAGCCCTTGCTTGTGAAATGCATTGGCACTGTAGGAAGCAGTTCCAACCTTCACAGATGGGGCAATGTCGGAGGGAACTTTCAAACTCTGGGACTGGGAGGCACCCTGTATGGTAACATAATCCACATTTCTCAAGTAAAATAGAATTGCCCAAGCTGACAAAATGTCAACCATATATATCAGATTTTTACCAAATCATTAAAAAGAGGAGGGAAATTTTCCATATACCTCCACAGGCAAATTGTTAGGAGATCTTAGTGCTATAGAGTTTCTTTGTGGAGTCTTTGGATGTGGCCAAACAGAGTTTCGTTGTGGAGATCGTTCAAAAGTAGGCAAAAATGAGCCATAGCCACCAAATTTAGCCCCTAACAAAAAAATAACCGTCATTTTCAGAGAACAAAAACTGCTTACCATGTCATTTGTGGTTGATGGAAAAATTCCTTTAGGAATCACTTACCCAAATTCTCCGCGGAAACCCCACCCTCAAAATCCTTTTGTAAATGACCCAACACATTTTGAATCTTCTCATCCTTCAGGAAACATAAAGAAGCCTACATTAATTTGCTTTTAAAGAAACAAGGACAACAGCAGTTTTTGTATGAGGTACAATCACAATAGATACAATGAGCACAGCCATTGCTCACATTGGAGAAGGAATATCCGTCATTGTTAACGACCAATAAATCAACAGTTACGGATCATTACAGAGACCTTTATACTTCAATTGATTGTAATAGAAATGCATAACTTCAGTAAAATTTTCTATTTGTTTCACAGTCTATGTTCTTTCTATTTTCCTACAAAAATCAAATGTGAAAATTTCTTTTCCATCTGTTCTGCCCTTCCACCCATGTTCTTAGCAGTTACATGATTGATGATATTGCTAGGCTAATGAAAAGCTCCATTTGTTTCAAAATTCTAGCTCACAAGGCATTAAATCATTCTAAGAAGCAAATAGTTTCAGCAACATGTTCTCCACATATTTGACTGAGGGAAGTTTCTTCTTCCATTACTGAATATAACCTTGCAGTATAAAGATACCTTCTAATCTAATGACTTTATAAAAGTCCACAAAAGATGCACCTGATCTATGTAAATTTACAAACTAAAAGCAATCTGAAAAGGCTTTTCATGTCCTGTCTATCATCCAGATGACTGGAAAGAACAGAACAATACCAAAAGTGTATGTAAAAAGTAAATTTTCATAATTCAAGTATCAATAATAACTCTCGGCCAAATGACAAGGCTTGTGCTTGATTCTCAGAGGATAGAGATGCAAAACCTCATAATTTCCTTCCCCATCTTTTTTCAGAATGCAAACAAACTTTAATTTTAGTGATTAAATCCAAGCAAAAGTATAATTAACAGAACCGAAACTCACTATCCAATACATTTACATAAGACAAACCATTACTCAATCCTATTACAATTAATTGTTAATTAAATTTAGAAATTAGCATAAATGCCAATTAAAGAAACTCCAAATTTTAAGTTAAATAATATGTATTGATTTAAGTTAGAAAATTAAGCACAATCACCATTGAAAAAACTAAACTGAAGCAACAACATCAAATTGAACCCTTACAATGTAAGAGAGAGCAATCTCAGGGTCTATGTTGTTGTCGTCATCATCCTTGTACTGGAAAGCCTCGCCTTCCTCAAGCTCAGGATTCTCTTCCATCCCTACACCTCCCAAAGGACCAACACTAAAAACCTAACCCTGACCCCAAAACCCTAACCATACCTTCCCTAAAGTCCAGCATCACTTAAAACTCCTCAAAACAAAATTCCAAAAAAGGGAAAAGAAAAGAAGAAGCAGAATAGAAGGGGCCAGACCCCCTCTTCGACTTGAAAGAGGGCTCAAAAAATACGAACTAATTGCCCTAACAAACAACTATCACCTTCTCAAACCACAGACCCTCATTGATTGAGATATTAAAGCCAATCAAAATGGCGATTAACCATTAAATTATCTATTAAAACTCACGATCGGATTCGGCGATCGGAAGTTGAGAGATTGATTGGACAATCTCAATCAGGAATAACTCGAGCTTGACTCGGCTGGGTCACGAGAGCGAGCTCAATTGGATTCTGAAAAAATTAACTTCTCCCTTGTTCCTTTGCATTGATGTATGCAGCAATGGAAAGAAGCTTGATGTGTTTTTTTGGGTATCTTGCGGGTTTTGTTTGTTTTAAATTTAATTTAATATTAATAATTAATTTTTTTTAAAACTAATTTAATTTAATTAATTGATTAATAATTATAATGATATTCTGATATTAATCTTTCACTTTCACAGTGTTTTCTCATGTTTTTAAAATTAAATAGTAATTTATGATTGTAAAAATTTTTATTTTAAATAAAACAAAATAAATTCCTTTCTTTTATACCTGTTTAGGTACTATGCAAAACGTCATCGTTTGGCTTGTAGCAAGTTACTAAGCTATGGCCAGGTTGAATGCGAATGTTGTGCCTTGGGACATGTCCCGTTCGGCCCATTATGCAAATTCAAGCCCAATTTTATTAGGCCCATTAAAATCCAGGCCCAACATCTGGCCCATTATTGATATTCAGGCCCAATTTTATTGGGCCGATTTTGGATATTTAAGCCCAATATATGGGCTAATTGTGTAAATTTAGGCCCGAGATGGAGCCCATTATGCAAATTTAGGTCCAGTTTTACTGGGCCCATTATTGAGATTCGGGCCAAATGTGGCCCAATATGAAAATCTTGGCCCAGCTAGATGGTCTGATTGTGGGCCTAAAAACCAATTGGGGGCTCAAATTATTGGGCTCTCTTGGGCCCATTACAAAATTCAGACCCAATTTAACCTATCGTAGCCTAATTCACTGGGCTCATACTTTCGGGCTTTTTCAAAATCTGACTTTGTTAGCATCATTATTATTATCATCTTATAAATGAAGCATTAAAATTTCAAAATGAATATGATAATGAAAGTAATACTTATGTTCAGAAAAAAAAAAAAGAAAAAAATAAAACATGAAAATCATACATACATGTAATTATCTAATAAGTAATCCATAATTATCTCAAATTACTGATTAAAAAGTTCCCCCAAATATGATGCATTTCAAATTACTCAAATCGTATTTACATATGTGGAAAGAAAATTAATTAAATGATGTAATTATCCTAAATAAATTAGGAAATTAAAATAAATTGTTGATTAACAAAAAATTCCATGAAACTATGATTGGAAGAGAGCCAGCAGAATTTGGGTTGGTCCCCACTTGTCTCCACTTTGCATCAGCCGCACGTGTTAAAAGCTATCAAAAAGTTAAACCATACGTCACTCTTATTTTTAACAGTTTTACCTTTTTACCACTGTACCTAAATAAACCGCCCATTATTTTTCACGAACCCGTGGACTTTCTTTTATTTAGGGAAAAAAAATTTTTTTTTTTCCACCAAATGGAATACAATGAATCAAATTACATCTCTATCAAAGTTTCTGTCTTTTGTTTTTTGTGATATTTTATTAGGGTTTGAAAATTAGATTCGATCGTATCGCTTCCTCTCTCGATCTTAACCCCTTTCGCCATTATCATCGATTCTTCTTCTTCCTCTTATTATTATTTTCATTTATAACTTCGTCTATTTACAACTATATAAATTATTCATTCATCATTCTCATTAGGGTTCGAATTACTTATCCTCAAGGTCGATTAGATTTTACCATTTCTTAAATTTCGAAGCTCCTTTAGCTTCTTCTTCTCGGTGAGTTTTCGTTCTTGGTACTGGTACTGCTCCGGACAGTTGCCAATTATTGATCGTTTCGATTATATTTCTGAAAATATAATTTTGTTTCGCTTTTTAGTGGTTTTATTTTATGAGAGAATTTTTTTTTAATTGGTAGCTTCAATATCTTTTGCAGTGAATGAACTAAAGGGGGCATTTTTTAAAAAAATTTTATTTGTAAAATTGGGTGAGGCACAATGTTTGCTTCGGGCATGGATTCTGCACGAGAAGCTGGTGGTGCTGGAGTTGCGGGTACGGTCTTAATGCGGTTTGTGTGGCCTCACGGTGGTCGAAGTGTATTTCTCAGCGGTTCCTTTGACAGGTGAGAATTTTTTTTTCTTTTGGGTTATTTGATTGGGAAATGTTACGGCTTTGATTGATGGGTTGCCCTCTTAATCTTATTGTGAAGATGGACCAGGCTTGTGCCTATGTCTCCGATGGAAGGTTGTCCTACTGTATTTCAAGCCATTTGCAGCATAACACCCGGGTATCACCAGGTGGGTTTGCCTTGCTATCAAGCGTAATGATATTTTTACTTTATGACATGCACTGGTGAAGTCGTATATCAGCATTTTGATTTTTTACGAAGTCTCAGTATCAATGCTATGAGTGGAGGATTTTTTTTTTTTTTTTTTTTTTTTTAAAGAGAAGTAGTTCGTATAAAATTCACTTATAAAAGTTGGGAGTTCATGGCAATCGCTTATCCACAATATGGTTGAAGATTTGTCAATTTCATAATGCATGCTGAAATGGAAGTTTTCTTTCGAGGTACATGTGGACCCTTTGATCACTGCTGCAGAAAATAAGCTTGAATTACTTGGATATAAAATTGATTCATCAAACCTCATGAAAACTTGGGACCTGAGTAAAATATGCTCTAATATACATTTTATATCATTAATAGCACATTGAATGTGCGATAGTTTTTTCCATATATTGATGCACTATGATATTTGACCATGCAGTATAAATTTTTGGTTGATGGAGAATGGCGGCATGATGAACGCCAACCTTGCTTAACAAGTGAATATGGGGTGGTGAACACTGTCTTATTCACTGGGGAATCCAATTTTAATCCTGTCATAGGTCCAGAGGTGCCATTGGGTATGGAATTGGACAACGAGACTTTTAGACGTGTGGTGAGATGATGTTTTGCCTTAATATTTGACATTGATTTCCCAAATCTTACGTTAATGTTCTTTTAACATTTCAAAAACTGATATTCCACTTATTGTCAATGAAATGCCTTTCCTTTTCATTTCTTGTTTAATAAATTGATTTCATGCTTTTTATTCTGCCATAGGAAAACCTGAGTATCCTCATATTGCGGATTATCAGTTGCTATTTTCTTGGTTGTGTTGACTGTCACATATTGGTGTTAGATTGCACATAATGTATAAGAGATGTGATTTATAATGCAGGTCCATGTATCAGATAACACAGCAAGTGATGTGGTAACAAGGATATCGGAGGCTGACTTACAGGTCTCTCGTCATCGGATTTCTGTATTTTTGTCTACACACACGTCATATGAGTTACTTCCCAAGTCAGGCAAGGTTTGGATCTTTTGCCAACAGTCTTTATTATGAAACTTCTCATGCGGTTATTCTTTTGTGTGCTAATTACTTGCTTATTCTCCTAATTTAGTACATAATGATTACAGGTAGTTGCATTGGATGTTGATCTACCAGTAAAGCAAGCATTTCATATTTTGTATGAGCAGGTATGCAATTTTTCTTTTTTTTTTTCTCTCATAACCTTACAATCTTGTTGAATGTACCTATGTACTGAGATTTTTGAACTTTCTGTCACATATTCTGAATAGAGATGCCTGGAGGAAAAGAGAGAGAAACACATTTGGACTTAATGCTATATTGACTCTTGGTTTAGTTAAGTTGAGTTAATTAACTTTGCATCTAAAGCAAATTTAAACCCTTTACGATTTGCATATGAAAAGTACTCTTCTTGCATTGTAGTGATTCATTGTTGTGAAAGTACTAATGAAATGATGATAGACATATTCTAAAAATGGAAAGAACATCATGTAGTAACTAGTATGCTATAATCTGTTGGGCATTTTTGGCCCCTCTTGGTACTTCCTTATGTGTAATTTTCATGTTAGCACTGATCATTTATTTCATGTTTGAGAGTGGGAGCAATTTTTTGTTTGTTCTCAAAGCCATTTGGCTCTAGAATCTTTGCCCAGGGCTTTTTCATCTTACCATCTTTCACTTCTTTGTCGGTGATGGCATTTGTGCATATTTACTTTTATGGACGAGAACCTGGATATGCATTTTTTCTGAGTTAAGCTGTTTCCAGGGAATCCCCATGGCGCCTCTTTGGGACTTCAGCAAGGGCCAGTTTGTTGGAATGCTTAGTGCATTGGATTTCATTTTAATTTTGAGAGAGGTAATTGCATATCAAATCACATTCTCTCTTGCCTGTTGAGTTTTCTAAATGTAAATTATTTAGTTGTTTATAATTCTGAAACTCAGTTCCTGATTATTTTCTATTGGTGGATTATAGATCGAACAAGATAATAATGCCCCTACAATATTTTGAGGCATTGTTCCTCATATTATATTATACGATAGGTACTGAAGTTCAAAAGTAATTTGAACCTTAAAGCAAATTCTATATTGAAGTTCTTCCAACCCCTTCCGTCACTTTGTTCTTGGATATTGTTTTCCTCTGGAATATTATGCATTAGAATAAACCATAATGTACTTGATGATCTTTAAGATGTTATCATGATATCCGGCAACAACTACTTGCTTATTGATTCCTACCAGATGCTACTGTAATTGGAAAAGGTCTTTGACTGTGCTGTTCTCTGTTACCTGTAATGCTGAGTTACATTCAACTTGCAGCTTGGAAATCATGGATCAAATTTGACAGAGGAAGAGCTTGATACACACACCATATCTGCCTGGAAAGAGGGAAAAGCATATCTGAATAGACAGATTGATGGGCATGCGAGGCCATTTTCTAGACGTATCATCCATGTGAGTTATCGATATGACGTGCTTCTCCTCATTGTAAATGACCTACTAATATGTGTTTGTAGATGTGATTATTTCTTCTTGTTCCTCCATGTCCTTTGCAATGTTGTTAACTTATTCAAGTCAGCATTAGATAATGTGATGTATGATTTGCCACGGAAAATTTCAGTAGATCTGGATTTTGTTGCTTGATCAAGGGATTTTCTGATTGTGGTAGGCTGGGCCATATGACAATTTGAAAGAGGTTGCTTTGAGAATATTGCAAAACGAGGTGGCTACAGTTCCCATCATCCATTCCTCTTCAGAAGATGGTTCATTTCCCCAGCTACTGCATCTTGCTTCACTCTCTGGAATACTTAAATGTAAGTCCTTTGGTTGGCTTGCTGAACTATTTCACAAGTTTTATTACTAACAAAGAGACTTTAATTTACAGGTATTTGCAGGTATTTTAGACATTGTTCTGCCACTTTGCCCATACTCCAACTGCCAATTTGTGCAATCCCAGTAGGTACATGGGTTCCAAAAATTGGAGAATCTAACAGGCGCCCTTTGGCAATGTTGAGACCAAGCGCTCCACTTAGTTCAGCTTTAAACTTGTTGATCCAAGGTATGATTAGTTTCCTTCAAGTGCATAAAATGGAAAAATGGTTATCCACGGAGAAACAGTCATTCGCGATGAAGAAGTTCATATTTCAATGATATTGACCCATATCTTTTTCTAGTAAACTCCTTGAAATTGTTTTGCCAGTATTAAGTACTAACCATGCAGTCGGTATATTCATCTGAGATTGCAAATGACCCAGACTTATGAGATTCCACAAATAATCCCAAGTATTTCTCAAAGTTAAAATATCAAAAAGATATGTGATAGGCCTATTTACTTACAAATGGTGCAAATTGGTTAAATAAAATGTATGAGCCGTTTTTTTCCCTTGACAAATTTTCTTAGCTGTAACTTTGGATTCAGAGAGAAATAAAGGGGTCTTAGAAAGGCTAATTGGGGATTCCATGGAGATTCATTAGCAAAAAAGTACACAAGACTGGTAATAGAATGGATATTATCGCATACCTGGAATTTTATACCAAATGCTTAAATGCCAAGAAACATGTTATTTGGTCAGATGGTTTTATATCTCAGTTAATTTTAATATATAATTAGCCCTTCTTTCTTTATTCATACTCTCATGGGGGCTGATTACTGCCTATGTGAACTTGGATTACTTCATCTTGCTTAGTTCCTGTTACCATGTGTGAGCAAGATTTATCATAGGACTTGACTAACTTAGCTAGTTATTTCCTTAGGATATCAAGTTTAGTGGATTGGCCTGATCATATCAGTTTGTGAAGAAGTGGTTCTTATGGTATAATCAACTAGATGATGATATGCTCAAGTCAGTCTAAATATTATGTGAATCCTTATGCTATTGTCTTGTCTTTGCAGCTCAAGTAAGTTCAATACCAATAGTTGATGATAATGACTCGTTACTAGATATATATTGTCGAAGGTAAGTAGTTCTTCTTAGTGTAATAAGACTGCATACGGAGTTCAATTTGCAACTGTTCTTTGATTTTGGGGATAACTGATTGTTTGAACAGTGATATAACTGCTTTGGCAAAAGACAGAGTCTATACGCACATTAATATCAATGAAATGACTATTCATCAGGTACTGCTCTTTTACCCCTTCCAGTTTCTTGAATGAAGTTCAGTGAGCTACCTCATACTGGTTAATTTGAAAGACGTAACTTAAATTAGTTTTTTCTTTCACGTTCTCAACTTCTTTTTGAACTGGATTATTATATGGCAATACTCCTTAGATTCTCAAATTTGGAATTGTCAACATTGATATGTATTGGTCTCATAGGCTGTAGAATTTGAGTGTATATTCTATGGGGAGTGAGGACCTTAGTAGTACGCAGGTGCAATTTTATTGGAGAATCCTTGATATTGCCTGTTAAACTTAAACTTCAGAGAGCTCATAAAAAGTTTTAGATTGTACCTACTTGTTGGACCTTCTGCATTTGTTTCACTTCATAGCAATCTACAAGATGTAGTTTTGTTTATTCTAGGCTTTGTTTTTTATGTATGCTTCACCTTATTTAAACTTTTTGCAACTGGGCAGTCTTTGCAATTGGGACAAGACTCATACACTCCATATGAATTGAGAAGTCAAAGATGTCAAATGTGTTTGCGTTCCGATACATTGCAAAAAGTAATGGAGAGACTGGCAAACCCAGGTGAATTAAAATTTCTTTCACAATTTCCTTACGAATGTAACTGCACCAAACTAATGACCCTCAACCCTGGGATTTCAGGTGTAAGACGGCTCATAATTGTGGAAGCTGGCAGCAAACGTGTAGAAGGCATTGTTACCCTGAGTGACATCTTCAAATTCTTGCTTGGATAGTTTAAAGTGACCATGAAAGTTTTAATTGGGAAGAGATTGTGCAGTGGTTTTATGACTGATGGCAAATGTTTTTGCTGCATCTCCTGCCTTGTTCCAAGGAAGACCCACTTTCCACGGTCACTTCGATCCCATTTCTTTGAAGTCTACCATTTGATTGACCCTGTGCTTGGTAGCCTAACTTTTAGAATTTAGGCTGAAAAGAGGGGTATGCAATGTGAGAGCTGATTCTCTCCTGATTCCCTAATTTGTTCATCTCCCCGTCCTTTTTACTGAAAACTACTGCGAGCCATTGATGTAAATTTCATGTATTTGGGGAGCATGGGACGTGTAATAGTTCTATGCTGCTTCTTTTAAGTAGTAAAAAGAGATGGGGAGGAGCAACATTAAAATGAAATACTCTCCTATGTTAGTCTGTGATTGGTCCTTAGAAAATTTGACAGGGTTGTAACTGCCTTAATTTCTTTTCCATTTTTCTTTCATCCTTTTTCCTTACCCCCCCCCCTCCTTCCTTTATGTGTTACTGGTTGGAGTTTTATACCAGCAGGAGAAAGTTTAAAATTTGCATTTTCTTGCTCGTGAGGCAGCAATAGAGAACTGATGATGTTGATTACCGGTTTCTAGCTGCTAAATGTGAGATTTCAAGTTTGTGATAAGGGGGTGAATGGGAGAAGGAACTTATGTTATGATAGATGTAGTCAAATTAGATTACTATTATAATTATAATTATATTGTAATTAACATCAATTTGCTGATAAACCTGATGGTCTAGATGCTAATTTTATACTTTAAATCTTTCAAGTACTTTTTCAATGTAAATAATCTGTCGTTCAGAAACTCGTTTTTCTATTGTGCTGTCGTTCTGATTGCCTCGAGTCATTTGTAGATCGGAGAGGAAACTTTTACCTCCGCGCAGGATTATGCGCGGTTTGTATGTATGACTTGACAATTGGCATTCTCCATTTCTGTTAATGACGGGAAACCTTCCCCTCCTGTGGTAAAACTACGCCATTTACCGATGACCTGGCATATTGTTCTCAGTTTAATATGATGACCCGACCCGACCCATAATTATATACAAGTAAATAAATAAATATATATATATATATATAATAATATGATTGTCGTCCTAAACCGGCCGCTATTCAAACTAGAACAAACGTCAGCCGAAATGACGTCGTATGACTAATAGAAAATCAGTCATCCCATTGTCAGAGAATTGAAAGAATCGTTGCGTGAGACGGATGGAAGACCTAAGTGAAGAAGAAAGGAGAGCTCTCAGGGGTAGCAAATTCGCGCCTCTCCCTCCTCCCTCTTCTTCCCGTTCCTCCCAACCCAGGTTTTTTCCTCTTTTTTCTTTTAATTCTCTTTTCTTCTGAAGTTTTCTTCAATTTAGGGATTTTGATTGATTTATTAACTAATCTCTGTTTATACCAATAATCCATTTGTTTATCTATCGATGTAAGATTGGCTCACCCGGGCGGACCGTTGAAGACGAACAAGGCTTCTGCACTCGCCAAGTTCCTTGAGAGAAAGCTTCAAGATCCTAATGGCTTGTCTTCTATCAATCCCGACCTTGTTGAATTGGCTGTAAAAAACGCCAAGAACACTGTCTCTTCCAGTAATCAATATTTGCGTCTTTCTTTTTGTTTGTACTCCTTGATTTCTTGCATTGGATTATAGATTGATTCACACTAGATAAATTTGGTTTTGAGGTTTACTTCGACTCATAATATCCATTTTTAGAAGCATTATTGATATTCGGGTTTGGATTACTTGCTTCTGTATATTGTTCTTAATTCGTTAGTTAAATTTAGTTATTAGTCCTTTCAAATTTGACATGGGAAAATCTTGGATTTTTCATGATTCTTCATTTAGATTCTGTGAGTTCTTAGTCTATGGTCTAATTTTCTCGTCTGCAATATCTTTTAGATCATACTAAGGAAGCTGTCAATAGAAATGCTCCTGATTTTCTTACTTTGTTTCATATATCAGGTGGCACTTCGAATTCTGGAAGAATTATTCATCATGTTACTTCATTTGGTGACTCTGAGGTGCTTGGATTTAGCATTCCCATTTTCGTCTTTGATGTTCCTTCTTGTGCAGTTTCTTATTGGTTCAAAAGTTTTCAGGACTCTGCAGAAGAAAGAGTGGAAAATTCTTCCCTAAAGAAGAAGAAGAAGAAGAAAAAGAAAAAGGAAAAGAAAAATAAAATTAAAAAACAAAAGGTTCGTCATTGATGGTTTGTTACTCACTCTCCTTGCATTTTATTGCAAGAAAAAAGTTTGTTATTGACTGGTAAGAATTCTTTCTGTTGCAGCTGGTGGACGATGATGAGTGTGCAAAATTGAAAAAGCCCAGAAAGAAGCTGAAATTGTGACCAAAACTAGTGTTTATTGTCGATATAGCACTTGAAGAACTTGTTAGATGCTATGAGAACTAGGGATTGAGACAGCAGAGTGCAGAGAGGATACAATATGATGATTGGTAAACTGAAAAAACTAGAATTAGATGTTCATATACCAAAAATCCACAAATCCAAGGATGTGTTGTTGACTTCTTTTAGGGGTCGCCACTGTATTGATTGACTAGAATTTATCACCATTTTCTCCGGATTCCTTTCCTCAATAATTCTTTTATTGGTGTAAGAAATTCTGATGTTTAAGTTGCTGGGGACCAGAGCTAGTGATCTGAATGTTCTAGTTGGTGAGAGTTGTCTGTATGCCTGTTCCAAAGGATTTTCTTTTTTCCCTTTCTAGGTCTCATTCACTTAAAAATTTTGTATCAGCCGAAAAACGCCGAATCTGGCTTCTGAAATTTTAATGGATGTTTAATCTGGTCTTATTTATCTTATTTTAGGAAAAGAGTACAATATTAAGTTTCGACTTCTAAAATTCTTTTAAAAATAATAGGCTATCAAGATGAAAATGAAAATGGGAATTTTAGTGAGTATTTTTATGTTTCCTATGTATATATATACACTTGTTTTTATCCGTTTCTTCACTTTGTACCATCAATTTCAGAGAACCAAGATTGATTATGCCTTTGGAGATTTCAGTTTGTAATGGTAGAAACTAGAAACATACTGGCAATGGTTATCAAGGTCTCAAAGAATGATAGAGGCTGATTCTTGTATTAATAACAGCCGTGGAACCAACTACAGGTACTTTGATACATGTACAGATTCCTGTTTAAGATTACCAAACATGAAACAGGAAAAAAGGAATCGAGGGAAATACATTTCTGATTGCCATAATCAGATATTGTACAATTCTTTCTCTTTTCCAGAGGGAAGAAACTAAGAAAAGCAATCATTACGGGCTACGTAGGTATGAGTGCCAATATCTGGTTCCTAATAATCCCCATGTATTTCTGAATATCTGCATATATTGGAAGATTCTGTGAACAACATGGCTTCAAGCTCGTAACTGCAGAATCCAGTGCCTCAGCAACCTCACTCGGGGGAAACTGTCGTTCTGTACATTTCTGCATTTTGTTTTATAAATATATAATAATCAGAACCAGAGGCTCTCAAGTGTAACAATTAGTAGGGAAAAAAAATTTACCGAGAAAAAGAGATTTTGTAAAGAACAGGAAAATATGGAATAAACCCTGAAAGTCCAAAACTCACCTGAATCATGAGCAAAGTAGCTACACATTTTGTAATGAGTTCTGTAGGGATTTGTGTTGCATTTTGATCAGACATATGGTCAGAGTCAGCATCAGGAGCATGATAGTTTGCCCCCACATTTGCTGCACAGGAACTTGACTGATCCTGAGAAGCCAGATTACTCTGAACCAAATTTGTAGTGGTTGAAGATCGCATGGCCGGAGAGCTTAAATCATTTACTTGAAGCTGATTATTTACAAAATCAATAGCCTCCTCAATATTCTCAACAACGCTTCCCTCTTTCAAAGATGTCATTGCCTGAAACAGTTTCAATTGGTAAGAAGAAAATGAAGTAATCATTGGATACCCTTATAAACCACCTATGCTGTAAGATGGCTCATTATATGAAATGGACAAAAACACACGTAACCAACTACGGAGCAAGACATTATCTACTGTGACTCTGACTTAAAAATTAACAGGGTGCAAATGCAAACAAGAGATCAGAAGAAGAAGTTAAGTGATCTTCCACACCTGCATAGCTGCGTCAACCATGGTCTGGGCTTTTGCTCTTGAACTTTCCAGAATTTCAGCCACATGAGATCCAGATTCCTGAGTCTCATCTGCAGAATAATCAAAAACACTGCAGTGCCCAACTGGTTCACCTACGCTGGTCATGGGCTTCAACCACATTTGTTGGCTGCTTCCTTGATACGTGTTACGTTGCCTCAAGCAAAAGAGAGCAGAAGAAACCTACACAAAGAAGTGATCAATTCAAGCAATTGCCATAACACAATGAAAATTAGGGATGAGGCGTTTGGTTCAGTCTATTCAGTTTTATTCAGACTGTTTGGTCTATTCGATTTCCTTTTCAGATTAAATCGATGCAGTTCCCAACAGGATATTGAATTTTTGGTTTTTCAGTTTTCAGTTAACATGGAAAGACTGACTGCAAATTGCTGCACTTTATCCTTTCTCAAAATGCAGTGTCCATCCCTGCTAAAACTAAACTAACAAGATCCGTAAATCCCATCTTCATTCCTTTTCGATCTCGACTCCTCAGTTTTCACTTTTCATTCTCTCTCAATCTCACTCTCACAGCCATTCACAATCACAAGTCCCAACTTGCCCCTCATCACCCTCATCAGCTTTTTTATCAGCAATTGAGAGCTAATAGGAGGGAAATTCCAGCCATTTCGTGTCTCTTTTCTCCTCATCCGCAACAAACAACAAATACATTGTGTTTTCTACGGTTTTTTGTTTGCTTGATTGTGCATGTCAAGGTACAATAGACTTTTTGCTTGAAAATTTTCCAAAGCAGTGAAAAATCCAAATCTATGGCTTTTTATTGTTTATTTATTTGCACACATCTCTATATTTCTATTTTCACCGCTTCGCAAATTTTCCAACGTTTAGAGGTTTTTTCACTCCTATTAAAAAGCTGTAGTTTTCTACCGTACATTGCT
Source organism: Jatropha curcas (assembly GCF_041381405.1). Classification (NCBI taxonomy): domain Eukaryota; kingdom Viridiplantae; phylum Streptophyta; class Magnoliopsida; order Malpighiales; family Euphorbiaceae; genus Jatropha; species Jatropha curcas. The sequence continues at coordinate 29,051,511 of NC_143157.1, read as the reverse complement.
GACTAGGGTTAAATGTGGCTTAGGATGGGATGTTGTGGCTTTTTTTTATTTTTTTTGGTGTGTGTGTGTGTGTGTGTGTGTGTGTGTGTGTGTGTGTGTGTGTGTTTTGGGGTGGGTGGGGGGATAAGATGAATGGTTTTTAAATTAGCAGGTATGGAGAAAAGAAGTTGATTGAAACATTTTGGTCTGGTTTGGTTTATTGAGTGCATTTTCTTTTATTCGTTTCAGTTGGAAAGTCAGGTGAAAACCGACCGAACTGACCGAAAGCTCACCCTAATAAAAATATGCTAATCAGTCCATGGAGTCCTCATACCTGCTCATTAATTTCGTTTAACTGAAAAAGAACTGCAGCATAGTGCTTCTTAAAAAGTTCAGAATCCTTGAGAGAATTTTCTCCGTCCTTTTGGTTTTCCACCTCATCATTCATCCTCTTCAACTCAGACACCACAGCCTCCTGGAAGTTCAAATATTTATCAGCTTCTTTATTAAATATACAAATGTCACCAGGAAAGAGTACTATATATGTCTATCATTGCACTACAATGCAAAATATAAATGTTTATAACGCAGCATATATGATAAAGCAAATTCAAATAGCACTTATGATGCAAATATGCTACAACCTAGTGAAACCCAATCATGAAGTAGAGTAAATGAAAATTTGCCAAACAGATATATCAAATATATATTCATAAGATGAGAGAATATGAACAAAGAAATACAGTGTTCTTTTCTATACTACTTTTTTTCTAAGTGCTCAAATAAATAAAAATTATTCCGCCAGCAGAAAGTATCTAAAGATGGTAAATTCGACCTTCTTATCAAGAGCACAAGTCAACTCAGAAAGAGCTTGGATATCAGCTTCCTTTGCTTGGATGTGTGCAAGAATAAATGGTTGAGCATTTACTGTTGGTTGAACAATAACAGTTTCACCTGATTCGTTATTAACTTGTGTATTAGAATTTGCTGAACCCCCCTGCATCAAATCAGTTTGTTCTTGAAGCGATAATAAACAAATAAATAATTCTAACTACAAATGTCAAATGCTAGGCTACAGCAATGAAATTATAGGGATATGGGTTGTTTAAAAAAGAACTCAAACTAAAGCTCAATTGAGAAGATTCAGGCATAGCAACAAGCAAAGAAGATAAGGGCAAATAATTTTGATCTCATTACCAAAGTAGAAACATATTTGTAAAGAACAATCTGCCTCTTTGACATAGATCCACTTTAAATTCAAGATCTTAATAGAAGGCCTGTCCCATTAGAGTGCAATTACACAACAAGGAATTTTGTTCGACATTTGATAGAGATTTTTCAGGGCATCTGCCCTAAAGCATAATCTGACTGAAAATTCTAGCCCAAGGATGATGGATCCATTTACAATATAAACCTATAAATATCCTTCAGCAAGTATTCAAGCAGTTCACGAGGACAAATAACAGGCATCCCCCACTCCTCTCTGAACAGTGAGGACTTCACGAAGCACAGAGCAACGGAGTTATAATGCAAAGAGATCCTTACCATGATTCATCTTAAAATATTCCAATTGCTCATTATATCTAACAGAATTAACCAAATGCCATAAGCACACAATAAAAGTTAGATTCCAAGGACTGCTGACCTTTACATGCTGTAATGAATTGCTGATGTGATGAGTTGACGGGGAACTATGTGGAAGACCATCGGTATTCTCCAGATTTTCACATGTTGCAAATTTTATGTATCCTTCCATCTTCCTTTCTATAGGATGCCCATTCATCTTGAGATCATTCAAGTTCTCAATAAATTTATTCAAAACAACATTGTGCCTGTTAAGAGATGCAGGCATATTGTCTGATGGATTTAGAGGCATGCAATCAACATCCTGAAAAAACTAGGTATTACACTATGATATATGAAAGAAAGAAAGAACAATATAAAATTGTTAAAAGGGAAATATGGCAAAATAGAGTCTCAAAAAGTTAAGATAATTGAGGAATGCACATGTTATCTTTGAAGGATATTCTGAAGTAGCAAGTTTTTCCGCTTCCCACGTGATACAGTTGTCTTCACTTGGGAATTAGAAACAAGTAGCGACATAAAGAGTTTTTGTATTGTGTTGAACAGAACCTAAATAGAGTAATAATCCAGAGCTTCCAGATATACAAAACAAACATCATATTCAGGAACCTAAGTTACCAGCATGTAGATGTCACATTTTGAGTTTTAGATGCTTAGTTGCTGAAACATCTGTTGTTATATGTCTTCCACTTAACTAGTAATGATGAAATCTCTCCCAGTAAATGAAGGCACAAAGTGACATGCATTTCTAATGCTGATTTAGTCACACAAAGCAAGGTCAGAAGCAATCCACCGGTACTAGGAAGGATATATATAACCTTCATCTTGCATCACAAAGAGACCATTTTTGTGGTTTGAACCCATGGCCTCCAAGTCACTACAGAAGAAATTTATCATTGCGCACATGCCCACCTCCAATTTAATACAAATATGAAACCCATAATTTTTGAAGGCAAAAGGAAAAAAAAAAAAATCAAAATGAACAAAATATCTCTACAGTCATAGCTAATGTGATGTCACTTTCACAGCAGATACTAGATAAACTAACCAACTTATTATTAGAGTAACTTAAAAAGGAGCAAGTTCAACAACTAATGAAATACAAAGCTTCTGAAATATTCTGAGTCAATGAAAAGAACATGCAAATTTCATAAGCAAATTACCTTGACAAATTCAACCCCTAGTTCAGGCTGGTCAAACTGAACTCGACACCTGTTATGATCAACAGTCAGCACACTTCCATCATGAATCTCCCTTGTCTTTGGGTGAAGAGCAATAATACGTTGTCCAACTGCTAAGGGTCGAGCCAAATCAGTAGGAAGCCCATCCCTGGTACCTGCATGAAGTTCAGTATAGTGTTTCCTAACGGATTCCCGGTATTGATTAAGCTTCTCTTTCTCTTCCTTCAAAAATTGCTCTGAAAACCTCCGTGGCTTACCAAGGGAACTGCAATTGTGAGAGCAATAATTTGTAGATCATGTTTCATAAACTATCAAAAGCATGGTATGAAATATGCACAAAAGAGAGCCATATACCTTCTTATGACACCCCATTCAACACGAGTTAACCTTGGAATGTGGCCCAAGCCAACATGATCCAAGTATTCCACAAACTCCCTTTTAGCGAACCATGGGTAATCAATTGCACTGTAGAACCACTCAAAAACACACCATCTCCGAACTTGATACCGGGAAAGACAACTAGAAAGCTTTTTCTGTATTTATCAAATATAAATATGTCAAATATGTCAGAAATTCAAGAAAATTGTGGAAATATAAATAAGAACCGTGCATCTGACCTTAAGTCTGAGTGCACCATCTTTGAATGAAGGAATGGGTATAATGTGTTGGCCAATTACAACATTCTCAGGAGATGGAGAATCTTTATCGATCAATGGTTTTGGTGTCTTTATCTTACGTCTACTCCTCACTTTAGTTGGTAAGTTAAATTGGTTTGAAGACAAAACTTGTACGGAAGTTGGAGCTGAATCATTTGACTCCCTCCCATGGTCCATACTGGAAGTAAATTCTGAAGGTTTCGTCAATTTTCCTTGTTTTTGGTATGCAGTATCATGAGAGCATTTAGCTTTCTTTATTAAGTCATTTACATCCTCTGTAGCCTACATGAAGAGTGGAGAGATAAGAACAACAACAATAATGAACCTAGAAATAGGAGTACGCAATTTTACATATAGACAGTAGAGTTCCAAGGAAAAAAAGTTTTCAACTAGTTATATAAGGAACCCATATGGCAGAACCAAAACAATAATATGGATCCTAAATAGCATAGCACTGGGAACTATTATTGGAAGGAAAAAAAAATTATTGCTAATCATCCATAACAAAAGCAACATAAAAGACATTGAGAGATTAATAACCATTAACAAAGAACTCGAGAGGTCAAGGATTACATATCCTTTTTACTAATCAAATAGATCCGATCTCAAAAACATAAACACATGAGGGAAGGCAATCCAGATAGAAACAAAATGAGCAGATATTGCAATTTGAATCCTCTATGTTTAGAAACATAACAGGAAGTAATAACAGCAATACCTACGCCCAAAAAAGCAACTTACATGACATCAGAATTCATCAATCTTATTCACTTCAGCAAGTGCTGATTTTAAGGAATATATTGAATAAGAAGAAAACAAACAGACAAATGCCTCTATATTCTAGAGCAGTTAAATTGTCAAAAGATTATTAGGGATAATATGACCATATATTTGGTTGGCTCTTGAAAACTTCCAAGAAGGTCTTGTGTTCCTGTTGAAGTCTTTACAAATTTAGCTACATTTGTTTCTTGCGTGGTTTAATTTGACCACCTCAGTTGATTTTATTAATTTAACTACTCTGCAAAATAACTCATGGTCAATGTGCTATCTTGGGCTGACTCTCAATTTAATCTTGAAGCAATCACTTTAGAAGGTAGCGTGTACCTTAAAAGACTCATTTTTTTTCACCATTTCTGACTGCTCCTCTGCTAATTAAGGCCTTTGGTTGAAAGGATTAACTTACATGATAATGAAAAATTTTTATTTTTGTATTAATCTCCTTTGCCTGGATTCACATCTCCCAAAAACTTTTGGGAGCTCTGCTTGGTTTTTTGACTATTGGGAATCTTTGAGTGTTTTTACTTGCATTATGCAATTGATGGGAATATTTAAATTCATCTATTTAATAAAATCATTGAAAGGACACCTGCTAGAATTTTGAAGCTGAAAAGAATTACACACCTCAACCTTATGAGATTCATCCTGATGAGAATCAATGAGCTCTTCATTTTCTAAAATCTGCAACTTACAAACAATATACTGATAGAGATAAATATATGTAATATGAATGATACACCATTAAAGAAAGCTTTAGAAATAAACTATTTGGCATCAGATAAGATTACAATTAATCCTTACCTTAGATGGCGAGGACTTCTTTCTCCTTTTCCGAATCCCAACACTAATTTGATGAGCTCCATCCTTTACATCCGGAGCAGTGCTAACATCATGAGGGAAAACTTTTCCTTGTTTAGTTGTTTTGGAGGAGGCGACTTTAACTCCAGAACTTGAACGAATCCCTTTCAGCTTGGATTTGGCAACATTTCCAGTCTTTTGTTCCTCAACATGCACAGATGACTCTGGCAGACATAATTACTCAAAATCAGAAATAGATTGCCTTAACAGTAACAACACAGCATATAATCACTAATTTTCCTCAATTTCACAAATCTTCATAACATATGGTTAAGACAGATCAACAAAGACGCTCAAACTCATAATAAGTGAAGATGAGAAAAGGACAATCAACATTGCGATAAGAAAAAACTTTGGCTTGCACAAATCACAAAAACATTAAAAGGAAATCTCAAGAGTACCACATTTCTTGGCTTCTTGAATCCTACGTGTATGAATCTCTATTTCACTACACAAACTCACCTCGAAGCTTATAGGTCAATGTTTTGAGCCTTTAAATTAAATCCATATTTTGAAGATAGTGAGAAGGTGAATTATTATTGACCAAGAATCAGATAATCACTTTAGAATTGTCAATAAAACATTCATAACTAGTAAGTTTTTACAGTAATGTGACAAACAGCACAAAGGGCAGAACAACAAGTATCGCATTATTGAAAAGGTTGTTGATTCTAAATCACTAAAATCATCGCTCAATACCAATATCCAGATGTTAAATCAATTCATAACTTCTCAGGAGTAATTTAATAAAAATACATTGTATGGCTATTAATATTGCATATAAATTATCATGCTAACTGCACGAATTATTATTGCAACCCATCAAATTTGCATTGACTAGATCTTATGGTACAAATTTAATATCAATAAGAAAAAAGAAATAAGAAAGAGATTATCTAGGACTTCTCTTCGATATTTTCAATATCCAAGTTTCCTGTATAGCAATGAATTTTCACCTTGAAGGAACATAACAATTTTTAGAAGAAAATGAAGAGTAGCAAACTATATCAAAGATTTGTCCTTGCATAACCTGTCCTCCAAAACATCTATAGGATTACCTGTATCAACAGGTGCTTCCGGCAACCTCAATGACAGGTCTGCTAGAGCTTGCAATGCGTCAAATGCATCAGCTTCACCTACACAAAAAGAAAAGAAAAAATGAGAAAGGTTATACAAGGACAGCATGCTTCAACAGAATGATCAAGGAAGGCAGGCCAAAGTTGACATTCACAAAGCAGAAACTTAAGAAGTTGGTGAATCGCATTGGAACCAAGTGGACAATGCCATCTCCAACCGCATAAAATTTTCATTAGCAAAACCTTACAAAGGTTTCCATTTTTTTTTTTTTTCTCCTTTTATCCTCAGAGTTTCACATTATTTCACTGGAATGACTCCGAAAAAATAATTAAGGTTCTTGATATTCTTTTTCTATTGTAAAAGATACCATTTGGTTATGTGAGGAAGGCCAACCACAAATTAGGCATTAGATATCAGGTAATTTTTTCAAACTTTGAGATGGAAATCAGAATTCTTAATAGGTGAAATTACAAATCCAAATCAATTACTTTTTTTTTCGAAAAGTGCTTGAAACTGCATGATTTTGGAGATATGAAAAAAAATTTGATAAAATTGCTACCATACCTTCTCCAAATAGAACTTTTTTACTTCTCTTTCTCGGACCCTTATTGGACCTTGAAAATTTTGCACCCACAACCTCCATTTCTAATTTTCCTTTGACAGCACCCAGCTTCTGTCCTTCCTCTGTCCCACTACAGGCCTCTTTTACGTCATCCAAATGATTGTCTGCATTCTCTTCTGATGCAGGCTTCTTCCCCTGGTATCTCTTCCCTTTTAAGAGACATTTATCTCTTGTATAATGTCCGATATCAGCTTCCGTACTTCCCAAGCTTAATTCACAGCCATCCTCGTCCATCTCACTACCACGAAACTTGGTGCTGGTCATCTCTGATTCAGTATGCTGAATACCATGATAAATTAGTTCACAGTTCTAGAACAACGTCTATGAAAAAATGAAAATGAATTACCATATGTTCACCATTCCGAGCAGGTGATGGCGTGTCTATTTTTCTGTTTGGTGTTTGTGAGACCTGAGGAGAACCAGCTCTTTGTGAAGCCTCCGTTAATACTAGTGCTATTTCGTGAGCAACATCATCATCCAGTGCGTCAGTCTTGAATTTCAAACCTTGCCTAATTGGTGAAATATACTTCTCCCCACTATCTTTGTCCAATGAATATGAAACAGGGACACGAGGAGTCCTTTTTCCAACAGCCCAAGGTCTGGTTCCTATAAGGATTCCAAGGCATAAACAAAGTTGATCCTTATGGACAATTAATGATATTGGAAAGGAGAGAATCGAACCAGAGAAGTGCAAAATATAGTCAGAGGTGCTAAAGAGGAAATAAATTTAGTGCTGAATTCAATGCAGAAACTTCCAAAAACTACAGCAGCCTCCAATAGAATTTATTAACTACTAATTGTAGAAAAATGCAGTTAACCAACATAGTTAAAGCAACTTTAACTGCTACCATTTTCAAGCACATAATAACAACAGATATGATTTCTCAAAACTCATCGCCTCAGAAAGAAAAAGAACAGATCATGGTACACAGACACACGCACGCACGCTCACACACAAGCATAGAGTGAGATAGAGAAATATTTCTACCAGAGCGTCTCTTCTTCAACAGTGACAAGCAGCCTGTTACAGCTGGCTGAGATTGCACCAGTTGTGGAACTGGTGACATATCTAATTCTTTCATTCCCCGAGCACGTTTTTGAGGCTTTCGAGGGGAGACTATGGGCCTATTAGTTTCTTGTTCACTGTCACTGTCTTCCTGAAAAATAATAATTCATCAGCTTTACTGACACACCTTATCCAAAGCAGGTACCATTCCCTCTAATTAGGTTTCCACAACCATATACTTGTATACACATCTGATGCAGACATGTAGATACATGTACAGGATGCTAAAAAACCTTTTTGATTAACCTCTATTTGCAACACAAAAACTTGTGCCATATGTTTAAAAGGAGCAACAACTGAATCTAATTTAGAAAGCACGAACTGATGGGTAATCTTCAGCTGCCAAAATAAGATGCATGAAGCATGCCCACAAATATCTCACCAGATTATTATAGTGATCCGTCATCATTGCTATTAGTCCAGCTGCAGAAGCATACCCCCTTGGAAGAGATAAGTAAGCCTGAAAATACAGCATATTTTCATTAGTGACATCAATAAAAAAAAAAGGCCATGCAACATACTGTGTGAAAAAGAAGAATCTAAGGGAGATGAAAAACCATCATGTGAAATTTTAAAAAATTAAAATGAACGTACAAAATCTAGAACTTTCACAAATCAAGATACAATAATAACAACTAAGCCTTAGTCCCAAACTAGTTGGGTTCAGTTATATGAATCGTTTGTTTATATCCACTCAGATCAAATTGATAGCAATGCAAAGCAAAATGTAAGTTCGAAAAAAAATTTTGAAATATTTTTTGCAGGAAAAAAATTTTGAAAGGAAATTTTTAAATCATTTGATATATTAATAGATAGAACAAAGCATCAGACAAACAACAAGAACTAATTAGGTTCTGCTACATGAATCTTTTATCTCAATTATGTTCTGTTCATAGCTATATCGTCATTAAGCATGAAGATAACTTATACAATATACTTAGGTTATCAAAATCACTACTTACCTTGTTCATGGTGTAAAGGGTTTCCACCATTTCCACAGATCGGTCATGCACTGCAACAGCCACCTAAAAACCCAAGGGAAAAGAGAAGATAATGAGATAGTGACATAATGGCCAACAAAGCAATAGTTTTGATCCCAACAGACTTAATCCCAATTACAACAAGAAGGATCATATCACGCTGGTTCCGAATTGCCATGAAAAGAAGCATATTCGTGGTGTTCCATTGACATTTTATATCTATTTATATATACTAACAAAAAAAATCAATACTGACCTTTTCCCAATCCTGTCCATGCTTACGATATGCCCGATAGAATCGCTCAAGCTCTTCCTTGCTCCATTGCGGTCCTAACATGTCAGACAACTTCCTCTTCTGCACATGAAAAAAAGTGTTATCCACTAGGAATGCTCCCAAAATCAAACTTTTAATGAGCTAGTCATTAATTCCATGGGGCTACCTTAATTTGATGTAGTTCAATAAAGGTATCTGAAGTGGATGTGCAAAGGAACAGTATATCTTAGGTAATCTAATAAAACACAATAATCTTCTGACCAAAGCCAGAAACTCACCTTTTGCCTGTTTTTGCTCGCGTTCTCCACATTTTTATTAGAAGACACTTCATTAACGTATGAAAATTGCTTATTCACACTTCTAGACTTTCTTGATGGAGCCATGAGTAACTTGCTAAAATGTCTGAATCATGCCAAGAAAGCAAAACCTATGTTAGTTTTTAATATCATTAACAGTAAAAGTAAAAGCCTGAAAAGATACTGCAGTCATATATTTTCTCCATAATTTCATGCCCAAATGCTTCCACAAAGTAAGAAAGAAAAAGCAACTTCATTGAGAAGAGAGAAATAAGTGAACAATACCTCCTATATCTCTCAAAAGACAACAAGAACATAAAAACAAACTATGAAGTATGCCCTCCAATCTTTTCATCTGAGCTTAGATCTACCCAAAACGAAGCCCATTAGATTTGAGCTCAAGACCAACAACAACTCAGCTGAGAGAACACACAATAGTTCAACTAAGTTTCTGAGGATTTAATCTTACTTGAAGATGAAGCAATACAGAAACAATAACATCCACGTATTTTCTTAACACTGATTGTTACATTAGTCAAATCAGCTTAGTATATAACCGTGGACAATTTTATGCACCCTTTAATGTGCAGTTTTCTACAATTTTATGCACCCTTTAATGTGCAGTTTTCTCTTCAGCACAATGCGGCCACGACACTTCTAAGATTTACAGTTATCTTCACATCAATATTCTGTGTCATCTAAGTGAAATAGCTCACTGAACCAACCTTTCACTTAAGCAACAGTTAGCACAACAGAAATGAATCATTTGATAAAGCGGGGGCAAGAGATGCATTGTGCACCAGTCAGGTAACAAACAATTGCAACACAGAAGAGATAGAAATGTAGGAGTGGCATAATTGGCTTTGAATAGAAACTAATGCATCAATTTTCCAAACAACTATTAACTGATTCGGGGAAAACAAAAGAAAAATATAAAATTGCAGGCAGAAAATACTAAAAGAAAAAAAGCTGGAGCAGAATCTTCAGTGAGATAGAGTTCATTGCTAATGTTTGGACTAACTAAAATGAATTTTCCAATTTTTGACAAACCAAAAAGATTTAACGGAGAAATATAAGACACCAAAACAACCAAAATTTGCAGCTAGAACATTGAAATTGAGAAAGAAAGAGATGAAATAAATAATAACAAAACGAGCACTCACGGATCCTTGATTTCTGGTAAACAAGAAGGAGAAGAAAAAACAGTTGCATTTCGAATACAAGTTTCCAATTCAAAATCTCACTCAAAGCGAGCTAATTAGCTTGGTCAATTCGAAGTTCGTCTGACAAATGTAAAGCACAAGAAAGCGCAGAATTCAATATGAGGATTTATAATTAACAGGTCATTCATGACTCAGCTAAGCCCCAAATGCACGACTACACTCGTTTTACTTCTCCAGCCTCTTCAAGAACAAAGCAACAGCAAGGGGAAAAAAAAACAAAAGAAATAAAATCGAAATCAAATTCGCATTGGGTGTTTATTCCGTTTTCCCGCATATTCCCGGGAAACAAACGGAGACGCTAAGAAGCAGTTTGAAATTGCTCAATTGCATGACCCTAATTGAGAGATTGATGCAGAGAGGAACACAACAAAAGTGAACTTACCGATCAAAGCATAGGGTGCTGTAATCTCACCATCAATAGAAGAGGAAGATGTTAAGGCAAAGCAAATCGAGGCGGGAAGCGATCGATCAAGAGGCCATACAATATAGTGAAGAAAGATTTGACAAATTATAATGGAAAAGAAGACGAGGAGGAAGATAAAGAAATTTGGGGGTATAACCGCGAAACTTTAAAAATAATGGAAATTAAAAGACTAAGAGAATTTTGTAATTTTGGTGGGTTACTTCTTTAAAACTCTTATTTTATTTTTTGGTGTGAAATTCAGAGCACCCCTTCTGCTGCACGTGGGACCTCTTTTTGGTTCCATCTGCATCGACCGTACGCGTGGCGTTGAAGATTGGATCTTGGTCCGTTGGTTTTACGTCGTTATAAATTGTTTATTTATTTTTCGAGGATGTTTAACAAAATTTTTATTTCTTTTATTCCTTTCACGGTTTAATAGATAGAAAGGCATTGTTGGGCAAAACCATTGAATACAGTGTTTAATGTTTTTCCTTAATTAAAATATTATCTCAATTATTTATAATATTTAATTACATAATATTGATACTAATATTTATAGTTTAACGGTTATAATAAACAGAAAAATAATAAATAGCTATTAAAATAATTATTTTTATCAAATAAAATTTAATATGAATTATAATAAAATAGTGATATCTGTTAATAGGTTTAAATTCCGTGTGAATTTGAATTTATTCAATCAAAAAAATACTATATATTAAGATTCAATTGACCTATAAATTGATATAGGATTGTTCGATTTTAATTAATAAGCTATGTAGTGTTTAATATTTATTTGGAAGTTTAATTGGTTTAAATTTTTTATTTTTATTTTGCTTACAATCATTATTTTAATTTTTATATTTTATTTTCATTTTACAAAAAGATTACTATGTAAATTTTTTTTTACGAGTTCGTCTTTTAAAATTTTCTTTAACATTTTATAGTTAAATGTAATATCTATCTATGTAAATTTTAATATGTTTTTTAGGAAAAAACCTGATATATAAGTAATGTTTTCAGCAATGTATATTGACGGTTTCATTATACAATATTTAAATTATTTTATTTTAAAATATAATTTTATATTTTATAGGAAAAAAATAATTTTATATAAATACTTAATAGTTACTAAAAATATATTTACCACTTTCCATAAGAATTTATATTATAATTGTGTAACACTTAATGGATCATTTGCTACAAATTAAAATAGATGGCCAATTTAGTTTAGGCTACTAAATATAATATGCCCTTTAAAAATTATATACAATTATATACCTAATGATATTAATGTTTAATATTATAATAAATAATCAATAATAATGTTGTAATTATAGTATTTATAGTGTTTCAAAGAAGAATATAGCACTTATAGTAATTAGTAGTGAGTTTATTTTAATAATAAAAACGAAATACTTAACCCTTGAACGTAGGAAGAGCTAGATTTAAGTCCAACATAAGAACTGCGTCGTTTTGACCTAGGTTTTTGAAAGAAAACTCGTTGGTTTGTCTTTCAATCAATTCCAAAGCTTGCTTTCTCCCTCAACTCATCGCCGCTTCCTTCGCGCCCTTTTCCCAGAAATTGAATCCGATATCTCGACTCAGCAAGCACCAATCTGCTCGACAAGCAGCCATCTTGTCAACGACAGGTCAGCTCCACGAGCAGCAATCTCCTCTGTGTCTCTCGACGCTCGCAAGTCGCAACACTAGGTAATTTTGCTACTGATCCATGTTTTTCTACATTGTTTTTTCTTTTCACTGTAAATTAGTTTGTGGTTTGATTCATTGCTGTAAATAAGTGTCGATAACTTGATAATTATTTTTTATAACTGAATAAGGTGTATAGCAAAACTGAATGTCTGATCAATCACATACGCGGCTAAAAAAATTAAGCTTTTCTCTTTTTGCATTTTTACAGGGAAAGATGGCTTATTTTTCCTTAGATAGGTTATATATTAGTTCCAAATATTTGTTCGCAGTTCATTCCTACAGGCAGCAGCCAAACTAATTAAGAGGTTCATAAATTAGAAAAAAGTCTCTTTTTTTGTTTTAGAAAAAGCTTTTCAATAATCTGGTTGTACTGTTTACATCACTCATCAAACAAACTTATTGTTTGTTTTATTATCATAATGGTCAATTACCATACATGCACATTAATTTGGATATACTTAGAGGAAAATGATCCATTTATGTACTTTTTAAGCCTTTAAAATGGCTTCATTTATGTGATTGTGAAGATTTACTTTTTTTGCTATAAAGATTATCAAAAGTAACAAGTATCATCTTTTCTGTGGCTTCCTTCCAATTCTTCTGGAATTTATATTGTGCAATTTGATAATTAAGTGTATCATTTTTTTTTCTTCCAGTAATCAAGGCTGACAAGTTACGCCCAAAAATGGCTGCTTGGGTTTCTAAATGTTCCCGCGGTATGATATTTCGCTGCAATTTGATTGCTATTTGTTCCAATAACTACTTGCTCTCTTTTGAGTTTTTTTTGTCTTAGATGCCAACTTGTTTTTGCTTTCTCAATGCTCTGCATACTTCCGCCTCTTGGGGTACTAGTTTTTAGTGTGTTTCATCTTTATGATGGTATAGATGCTTGTAGATGCTGATATTGGAAGTTCATTTTCTTCCTTATGAGCAGTTTAGTTTGGATATGTTAATAAGAAATGGTGGGTTCATGCTTGGATTATGTTGTGGTGTTTCATGCTTGGACGCATTGTATCACAGTAGCTTAGTTCAAGATGATTTATAAATAATGATGTCGGGCAATTATCTGACTTCTGTGAAGCATGCATCTATTGTGTGCAGAAAGTCATTAGTTAATATCTTCAGCATTTTGTTGTATGGTGCACATGCAATAGAAGCTGCTTTATTTCCACATTGAGTAAATGTACGTTTTCGATATTATGAAGTCTTGATCTGCCAAGGTGTATGTAAGTGGCCCGATGTTACAACTTGACTTCTAATAGCAATCTAGAAAACTTGTTCATTAAATGTGAAGTTCTGGTCACGATCTCAATAATGGCTGCTTCTTACTAAATGGTTATGAGTGTGCGTAATTTATGCAAACTTGAATGATTTTATGTTTGTTGGCCTTTTTTTTTTTTTTTTTTTTTTGGTTTTCATAGATGTCATGTTATTGCCTTTATTCAAGATCATCTGAAGTTCTGTTCTCCTTTTTGCTTTTGATTACTTTTGATGAAAGTATCTCTTAGTATTTGTTCTTGTCATTAACTGGTGATTTCATATTTGACTCATTTTGTTTCATTTAATTTATTGGAAAACATGTCTAGCGGGCCGGTCATTGTTGGGGGCTCTTGACAACAACTTGTCTGGTTTCTTGGGCTCATCACATCAGATTACATGCAGTAATTTCATGACCCAGGTTAGTTTATTCTAAATCTGACATTTAAGCTTGTAGCTTTGATCATGCAAGATTTTGATTTAGTTTGCTACCCATGTGCTTTGATTTCTTCAACTGATAAAATCTCATGTAGAGGCTTGAGAGGCTTTTCATCTAATCTTATATGCAATAACGTGCACCGAAATCACCGAAATAATTTATAAGCTGTTGACAATATCTAGTTTTTTTTATGTGTTTGAGGGCTTTCTGCTCTTCCTACTATAAATGATTGGAAAGAAGCATTTTTATTGATGTTTTCCTCCTATAAACAAGAAATGCTGGGTTATGTCAACCTGTCTTTAAAAAATTATGAAAATACAAGTTTATATATATATATATATATATATATATATATATATAGAGAGAGAGAGAGAGAGAGAGAGAGAGAGAGAGAGAGAGAGAGAGAAGCAATTTCAGGTTACTGCATCTCAAACATAACAGAATCTCCTTTTTAAATGGTTCCAGATTTGCAAATATTATTCTCTGCTATATCCTTTCCTAATCATGGCATTAATATTTCTTTGCATTTTTGCAGCAGCAGAGGACTTTCATACAAATGAGGACTGTTCTCAAAGTTGTGGACAATTCAGGTGCAAAAAAGGTGATGTGCATACAAGCTTTGAAAGGGAAGAAAGGTGCAAGATTAGGGGACACCATAATTGCTGCAGTGAAAGAAGCCATGCCGAACGGAAAGGTGAAGAAAGGAAAGGTTGTATATGGTGTTGTTGTGCGTGCCGCTATGCAACGGGGCCGTTGTGATGGAGGTGAGATAAAGTTTGATGACAATGCTGTTGTACTGGTTGATAAGCAAGGTCAGCCAATTGGGACTAGAGTCTTCGGGCCAGTTCCACACGAGCTAAGGCAGAAAAAGCATGTAAAAATCCTTACTCTGGCAGAGCATATTGCCTGATTGATGGATCATTTTCCTTGAAATTTCTGGTCTCTCTGGTGCTAGGGATTTTTCTATTGTATTTATCCAACTTTTTTAGTCTTTTGTTAAAGAGCTAAAGTTTTTCTTGTCACTTTTACACTTAGATACTGATAATGACTTTATCCTTAGCATTAGCATCTGGTCTTTGTTCTGGAGCAATAAAAATGAAATCTGCGATGATAATGTTTTGAAATCAAATTCTAACTCTGACGATCTTCTTAATTAAAACGAGAAATGTACTATTTCATCCAAATTGGCAGAAATGTTCATTTTATGTTGTTTCTCCAAATATTGCACTGTTTAAAGAATTTTGATTATTGTATTTTAAATTGAAAATTTAGTTGCAATCATCTTATCAGCGCATTACTCCCAGAATTGCCATGCCAGAGAAACCAAAAAGACAAAGAATCAGAACAAATTTGAAAAGCCCAAGCAAAATGATATCAGTTGGATCCATTATCGCCTTTCGACGCTTTAGCTCAAGCTCCAGGCCAGCAACGACTGAGAGATAATAATTATTTAATAAATAAATAAAAGGCCCAACTAAGAAAAATAGCTCGCCGACATCTGGTTGATAAGATATGGTTACAACAGTACAAAACCTAGCAAATGCAAGCAAATCTTAGAAAAGTGCTGCTTGTGGCCGAATCTTGTCCAAGTCAAAAAAACAACTTTCCACCTGATGACTGGTTACACCGGTCTTTGCCCGTCACAATCACCGCTATCATCCACCGGATACACCCGTTCCTTGTTCCTTTTACCTGCTGGACAAATAACTCCGCATTTATAGACTTCTTACCTACTACACTACCCCTAACACCTCCAGTCATTTCCAATGCAAATGCTGACATTATACATATCTTAGCCGTCCATTTTACCGGAATGGATCTGAGCCGCTGAATGGGAAATTTACCGCAACTGAATGCAACTGAAACAAACCTCCTCATGATGTTTACGTGCTTTGATTTTTATTTAACAGATTTGGCGACGATGCCCACGCTCTACTCAAATACTCGCTGCTTACTCGCTTCGACAATTAATTAGACCAAACTAAATGCATTACTGTACGTAAGCACGCTAACTTAGTCTTGATCATCTTAGACTCTTTTTTCTTTCTTTTGATGCCGCTTTCATATTGCATACTCTTTCTGATAGAAAATAACCAGTCACCCACCTTGGTGATATTTAGGTTTTTTTTTTTTTTTTTTTTTTTTTTTCAATTATAGGTATCCAATTTACGGGATTAAAATTAATTCTGTTTGCATTAAATTGGGTATTAAAAATAAGATCGAACTACTCATTTCAATTCCCGTCGATTAAATCAATTTCTTTTTTTATAATGAAGATTTTAAATTTTAAAATCTTTGACTTTACAGATAAAATTTATTTAAAAAAATAGTTAATTTTACTACGATAAAATTTTTTTTCAGAATTTTACCCTTAAAATAGCAAATTTTTTAATTGTAATCATTAAAATTAAATAGTAAATTTTTAAATTTTATTAAAAATAATAATTTTATGTATTAAAATGTTAAAAGAAAAAGAGAAAAAAAAATCTGACTACTCCATGCCCGTTCCCATTCCGACTCTCCTATGCCTGACTTCCCAAAGAAGCAGCCGTGTCCCACTCATTGCAAATTCTACTTGAATAGTTGAAGTTGAAGTTTCTATTCTATGCATTATGTTTGTTTGCGCGTGAGGACGCTATGCGATGGAACGTTCACAATCCAGCTAAGGTCACCGCAGGATTTTGGTGAATACGTGGCATTTTTTGTTTGGTCAATAGAAAAAAGCATCAGCACCGCCGGGTGTCTCTATCTTGCGTTCTTCTCCCAAATTTCTTAGGTGTTTCAGATTAATAAAAATCATGCAATAGAACTAATTTGTCCCTATTTGCTTCCTGCTTTGGAACTTTTAACCAAAATCAAAAGTCATTACACTGCCAAATCATTATTTGTCCATGATTAGAGCAAGAAAAGGCCATGGATGAAGCCCTGTAATAAAGGGCACGAGCATTAATTGACATGGGCTTTTAATTTAATTTTTGAGACTTTAGTTGTTTAAAATATAATTTTTTGAAAAATAGTTTTTGGGTACTTTAATATCTGAAAATGAAAAAATTAGTCAATACAAAATGTTTTTTACGAAAATAATAAAATATTTTATTGATCAAATGAAAAACTATCTATAAATCCATTAATTATCGAAAGCACTATTATGAAGACCGTCACCATGCATTACTGCAATTTTATTAATTTTATATATTTTTTCATATTTAACAATATATTTTGAAATATTAAGTTTGTTTACATATATTTTTACAATTTTGTAAATACAATTTTTATTTATTGTTAATGAGTTTTTAATATTGTAATCAAATAATATAAACTAAATCATATTTCTAATAATATTTTTTATTTTTTAAAGTAAATTATTTTCTGTAAATAAATGGAGTTCAATTTTTATTTTTACTTTCACAACTAGCTTTAGAAGCTAAAAATGGTGGCAGCAAATTCATTTAAATCCCAACTTTGGTGCAAATTGGACCGACGGAAGTACATTGTGATATTGTTGATAAATGGAATCAAATTTGGAAGTCTACTCACTATATTTAGGAAAGTGGGAGAATATAATAAAGGCATTTTATGTTTTGTTTTATTTAAATGACAAAAATAATTATCAAACACGTTTCATGCTATATAAGATTTTATTGCCATCTACCTACTGGGTTTCCATATTTATATTATATATAAATATAACATATCTTTGTTTAAGCTAATATATATATATATATATATATATATATATATATATATATATATATTCAAATATATTTATTGATTTGGAAAGCCGATAGACCGAGCTAACACTGATTGACTATATATTAATAAATTTTATTAGCTATATTTCTTTCCTACCCGATAAGTAATTTCTCTTTATCATCTATATTTTGTCTCAAAATTTTAATTAACACTTTTCAGCGGTGAAAAAGTAACCAAATCCATCTAGATTTATGTTCGGATGCTAATTTAAAAATATGATATCAGTTAGGAATTTATTGTTATAAAATTCATAATTTTATAAAAAATATTTAAATTCATTTTTATCATGATATCTTATAATTTATTAACAATGTTACAAAATATTTATTTTTATATAGTTAATTACTCATACAAAAGGCGATCTAGTGGTGCACATTCAATGCATTGAGATGATGCTTTTCACAATTCCATAATGTATAAATAATTTTGTCATACTCATTGCAAATTAGTTCATAAATTTCGAATACTCTATCTAATTGGATTGATAATACAAATATATATGAAATGCATGTCATCATAAATTTTTATTATTAGAAAGCAAAACATAAATCTTTATATGTGAATTTAAAACAACCTCCAACCTAGAAAAATAAATAAAATAATTAAATTGATATGGAAATTTATGGTATTGGAAAAACTATGCAAATAATTAAAATGTGGTGCAATTTTGGTCACATCATACAATAGTGGAGGGGGCCAGGGTGAGGGTGGTCTTGGCCCCCTTTACAAACTTATTATTTTAAACATTTTTAGCATTAAAAAACATAAAATGTATATTTTTTCTGTTTAAAAAATGAAATTTGGTGAAATCATTTGATATTATATATTGGGGATCATAAATGAAATTTGTCATGTACAGCAAATGAAAAAAATAATTATTAACAGTAGAAATTATGAAAATATAATACATTTAAAATATAATTTAATAATAAATATATGTATGACTTGATATTAGATTTATGTTTAAATTTCATTTCTCAGTATTTATATTTTATTTTAAGGAAAAGAATAATTGATGTATATGACATATAAAATGTAAAAAAAATTATAAAAAAAATATGGTCCCCTCTTTGTACCCTTTTTACAAATTTAAGGAAGATCCTCTTTTCGTGCCACGTTGCCCTCTTCTCTTTTCATTACACTCACTGACATAAGATTAGCTTAATTAGTTAAATTAATACTTCCATTAACTCTTTTGTAATAACCTCACGACAAAAAGACATCTCTATCACAACCAATAAGCACCGCCATTCCACTAAAGAAGATCAAAAGTCAAGGGCATTAAAGCCATTTCGTATAACAAAATGACCATGAGTAGCAACAGTTGTTGGTTGCACAGTTTCTTCGACTTCTGCTCCTTCCTCAACATATACTTTTATTTTATTTTTATTTTGTGTGTGTATATATATTTTTTTTATTTACATTAAAAATAAGCATTATTTTAGGTGATTTCTTCTCTGTTTGGCGCGTATATAAACCACCACAGCAGAGGAAGAAAGAAAGATAAAAAAACCATCGCTTTGAAAGCTGATTGAGCGAGAGAGAAAGTAGAGAGAGAAACACAAAAATGAAAAAAACCAAACACTGTGCAAGTCTGTGTCGAGAGTGAAAGAAGAAAAAGAACAAAAAAGAAAAAAAAAAAAAAAACAAAAAACCCCAAAGCAAAATCTAAAAAAGAAAAACTCTTTCTTCAGTTTATCACTCTACTTTCTCTCTCTAGAAGCGAAGACACGAGCGCACCCCACTTGATCGGAGCCTCATTCTGTTAACTGTCCGAAAGCCGGTATAATTCCACCGTTTCCGTCCGGTTCCGATAATTTCGGGATGGACCGGTACGGTCGGAACCAGGAGGGCTCACAGTCCGATCCGTCACCGGAATGGACAACCCCGGGACCTGAAAGCGGGCTTGAGGGTGAGTTAATTTCACCTGCATTCCAATTTCGGGAAATGGAAATGGGTATTATAAGTATGATCTTATTATTTTTGGTTTTTGGATTGTGATTGTTTGTTTATTTGTTGTGATTGTTTTTGTGTGAATGTAGAGGGTGTTTGGCCGCTGGGATTAGGGGAAGGAGAATCCGGGTATCCGGAGAGACCCGACGAGGCCAATTGTATCTATTACTTGAGGACCGGGTTTTGCGGGTACGGGGCGAGGTGTCGGTTCAATCACCCGCGAGACCGAGGCGCGGTAATTCTAGTTGATTACCTTTTGGTTTCGTCTTGAATTAAGCTTTGATTGGAGCTGTCATGATTCATGCTTTCAAAGTGATAATTGAATGTTTTTATTGGGTTCGATTGAGTTTGATCTTGTGGTTTTTGAATTGAGATGGACAACGGTTTGCTAATTTGATAAGGGAGTGTTTGATATGTGGGTTTATTATGAAATGGGTGAACTCTGAACTCAGTGTAGAAAGTTTACGTTGTTACTTAATAAGATCTGGCATGATAACTTGTTTTCTTAATATGCCCAGGTAATAGGAGCTGCAAGAGCTGGTGCTGGGGAGTTTCCTGAGCGAGTCGGCCAGCCTGTGTGCCAGGTGCTTAATTCACTTGTCTTTATTCAAAAATAGACCTTGGATATATGCCAATTTTAACAATGTACATTCACTGCATTCTTCCTTGTAATGTGGATACATATGGCTTAAGTGAGAATTGTTGTTGTTTTGTGATGCATTGTTCAGGTTTATGTTTAGTATAATTGCAAGTTCTAGTAAGCTGATGATGCTGTTCTTACTTGATTTGCAGTATTATATGCGGACAGGGACATGCAAATTTGGTGCTTCCTGCAAGTACCACCATCCTAAGCAGGAAGGTGGTTCTGTTAGTCCTGTGTCCCTAAATTATTATGGATACCCATTACGTCCGGTCTGTATATTTTGGCATTGGTGTTTAATGTCCTGTCCCTTTTATCACATTGGTCTCCTCTCCTCAGCTTGAAGTTAAGTTTGCCTAACATTTGAGTTTTTAACTGTCACAGGGTGAAAAAGAATGTACATATTATGTAAAAACAGGGCAGTGTAAATTTGGTGCAACGTGTAAATTCCATCATCCACAGCCAGCTAACTTACAAATTGTACCACAATCACCGGCTCCCCAAGTTGCACCTGTGCCAGCTCCAATTCCTGCTCCTGCATTGTATCCTTCATCTGTTCCTTCTACTCAACAATATGGACTAGTAGTTGCGAGGCCTTCTCTTCTGCCGAGCTCTTATGTACAAGGTCCTTATGGTCCAATGCTGCTTTCCCCAGGTGTAGTTCCCTATCCAAGTTGGAGTCCCTACCCGGTATGTGTATGGATGCTTTCTTTATTGCATAGAATCTGGTTGAATTTATTTATTGTTATCATTTGTCATTCGTCCTTGTGCAGGCACCTGTAAGTCCAGTTGCATCTCCTAGCACTCAGCCAGGAGTTGGATCAGGCTCTTTGTATCAACTATCTCCTTCAGCACCTGCTTACACAGGAGCATATCAGTCCATGCTTTCTTCAGTTGGTCCATCAAGCAGCAGCCAGAAAGAACCCTTTTTTCCGGAAAGACCTGACCAACCAGAATGTCAGTATTATATGAAAACTGGCAACTGTAAATTTGGATCTTCCTGTAGATATCATCATCCACCAGAGTTGATTGCACCAAAAACAAATGTTGTACTTAGCCCTATCGGCCTTCCTTTACGTCCAGTAAGAATCATCTGAAAATTTCTTTATATTGTGATTCCTTATGTCTATGGATGTCTGACATTCCTAAAAGTTGGAAAATAAATCAGGCATATTGTTTTCTAGATTGCATTATGATATATGTATTAATTTGGTGTTTAAAGAAGATTTATACAAAGGTGTGTACATATCTAATTATCTGTTTCCAGTGATACCTATTCAATCTCTCCCTCCATCTTTCCTTATCTTCTTCTCCCTCTCTCTTCTTTTTCTTCTCTCGATAAATTATGTTGGATGTGTTCTCAAGTCTCTTTCTACACTTCCCTCAACTTCTTTCCTTGTGAGAGTATTTTTATACATGTACAAATTTTTAGACCTATTGTTACAACAGTGACATGCAAGCCACATGCAAACCCACATAACTTTTATGAATGGTGAGAGCTTCTTAGAGAAAGTTATCTTTACTTGTCTTTAGTGTTTAGTGCTTGCCTGGACATGTCATTTTGTTGGTTTGCATTGTCATTATTGCCACCTTTAACACAAGTTGCACATGCTTTAATTTTTTTTTTCCTCTTTTACTGCTCAATGCCATAGTTGGATTTGAAATATAAAGTTCATTAATTATTCCTAGTTCAACATTTTCTGCGCATCGTATTTGTCAATGTTTCATAGGCTTGGATTAATGTCTTTCAAACATGTTTCTATTGTTGGAAATAAGTGAGGAGCATTCCTCTGCTTCCTTTCTTCCTTAGAAATTTTTAACTTAACAAGACAAGAAACTCCTATGCTCTGTAATCATAAAAATGGTCCAGTAGTTGTAGGTGTAAAATTTAAACTTTGTCATTTCTTTGTAATGGTACTTTGAACATTATGTTTTGATCTGTATAATCTTGTCAGTGTTGCATGATGCTAGTTCTTCTTGCACAATATTTAGGGTGCGACAGTACTTGTTGTGCTTTTGAAATACAAGAGGCTATAAATTATGGCCTTCAAATTGTTTTTTGGATGCGGATATGTCTATCTGAGGTCATGTGATAAACAGACCGCCCATGCATTCAAGCCAATAGAAGCTCCGCATCCCTGTATGATTGGCTATAAGAGTGGAATGAGTCACTGTAACTGTGTTGATCAGTTTTATTACCTTTTTTTTGGCTTGGATGAATGCTGGAAATAGAAAATTACTTTTGACACATAATAATTCTCCGCTTGCCTCGTGTGTCCTGTCGTTCTTGGCATTTTTTACACATTTCAATTATCTATCATTGTTGCAGCTGACTTTGGTCTTAACTCGATTTTTTAATATTTAAAATTGAAATTTTGGCTAATTTTATTCGTTTTGGAAGACTGTCAATTTATACTTTTGAAAGATGTCATTTTATGGTTAATGAGAAACTTGTTAGTTCCTCGTTATTTTCTAGCTAGAAACTTGTGCTATTCTACAATTTTTTTAAATAAGCTGTTAGGTGTACTTGACTTGTTATTTTCTTTAACCTTAGGGTCTCCTCGGGAATAATTTGCATCAGGATCTTTGTTTGTTGCAAAATCCAACCTATAGTGAGCAGTTTCCATAACTTTTTGATATGAGTGGAAGGTCACTTGCAGTCTTCTTGTCTACAGAAAGAATTTTTCTTTCCTCTTTCATTTCATGTGAGATGTAAGCATCTTTGTCATTCTTTGTTGGTTGCTAAAATTTGTGTATCAGTTCATTTCATTGGAGTCTTTCTAACAGGCGTTATAGGTGAGCTAGCCTGTGGTGCTCCAAAGAGTTTGCTAGATGAATGAGGATATTATGCTACTTGCATTGATGAAAGTTGGGTTGTTTATTTTTGTTGAAAAGATTTGTTCCCTGATTTACTGTGAGAGTGCAATATTTTTCTATGATTGACTAAATAATTGATGACTTATTACATCTTGAGAAATAATTATGGCAAGAGGTCATCTTTGTAAATTGTTCAACTTTGAATGAGAATTTTTATGTTCCTGGCATTGTACAATGTGCTAATGCTTTATTGTACAATCAACTGAACAAGTTTTTTGGAGTTTGTTTTGTTAGTTTAAGGTTTCCACATGAAGGGGTTTTAGTCGGTGGATTTCTATATCTGCCTGATATAATTTTTCATTGCTGCAACTATTGTAAGTCGTAATGTTGAGACATTTAATAAAATTCTTTCTCTTGTTAATTCTCGGTGTATCATTGGGAGTTTGGAGATGGTAGGATTCCAATTCGTCTTAATCACTTTTACGTTAATCTTTACAAAGCTATATCTTGTTTAAGGGACATGTTTGTCTGTCTTCCTGACTTTTCCATTTAATCTTTAATTGTACAAATGTCTCTCTGCTGTGAGTTTGGCAAGCAAATTTAGGCCAGCTTCTGAAATTCACAGAGAAATTAAACAATTCTATAAAGCTCTTGGGTTTTGTTGTGTACTTAAAAAATAGCGGTGCAGATTAGTGGAGTAACAGGAAATAGATGAATCAGATAAATTAGTTTTTGCAAGTTATTTTGCATTTGCAATTTACTGATCCTGTTGCATCTCTGAAATGGTGTTGAGTTCGTAGACAGCAGATATTTATTGTCTCTGCATTCTCTCTCTATTTCTCTTCTGCAAAATTCATGATTTTTGTGCATGCTTTAGCACACTCATATAAGGTTGTGAAAGCCAATTTTGAGGAACGGTCAAGCATACTCATTGTGATCTATAAACATTTAAAGGTTTGTCATTGTCAATGTGATATCATTTTTCAAATGTTAAGTCATGTCTTTTTTATTTAAGAGATCTTCCATAATGCATTTAGATGCATTGGCATGATGTCATGCATCTGGGCTTTGTTTCTAGAATTAGTCAATTCATCGTTTCCTCTATTTACTACATGCCGAAATTCTCCAATTAAACTATAAAACTAATTTGAACTTGGTGTTTGAAACTACTCTTTACAGTATCCCGATCAATGTTTCGTTTTCTGTATTCATACTAGGTCAAAATATTATTTTATTTTTATTGTTTGTTGTGCATTCTCCACCTGCGTATGTTGGTTCTGAAGATTTAATCACATGTGAAATTTATGTTTCCTGGTGCTCTAGTTTCCTATGAGTTTGTTTATGCGTTGTGGTGCATCTGATGTTCTTTTATTCTGGTCAGGGTGCACCACCTTGTACTCACTATACGCAACGGGGACAATGCAAGTTTGGACCTGCTTGCAAATTTGATCATCCAATGGGAACATTAAGTTACAGTCCATCTGCATCTTCTCTTGCTGATATGCCTGTTGCACCTTATCCTGTGGGTTCTACAATTGGTACTCTAGCCCCATCATCCTCATCTTCGGAGTTGCGGCCTGAACTTATTTCAGGGTCAAGCAAGGACTCCAGTTCGACCAGGATGTCTTCATCAATGAGCACATCTAGTGGATTGGTAGGTTCAACTTTTTCAAAGATTGGACCTGTCTCCCATTCTGGTGTGCAACAGTCTAGCCAGAGTTCTGGCGCTTCATCAAGCAGCAGCATGGAGGCTCACACCTCAAGCTAAGCAAAAATATCAAACAACTTTTTGATCAAATTCACGAAAAACAACTTTTTTTTTTCTTTTTTCTTTTTTTTCTAATATGCTTTGCATGAGCTTTGCTACATACGCAATATCAGGTAAACTTTTGGTAGAAAAACAATAATTACTTTCTAGTAATGGCCGTTGCAGCTAAACATTGGTGCAACGCATCTTGAGCGTGAAAAAGGAGCCTCCAGCAACAAAATGAAAAAAAGAAATAGATGGAATCATTTTTTTTTTCTTAAAAAGAAACAACAGATCCAATGATTTCAAGATAGATTTATTGAATAATCATTATTTGGATTGTTCCAAGTTGTTTGAATGTTATTATATGGCCCGAACACTGACAATATATGTGAATGGTAGGATGTACACAATTCTTGTGTTATTATCTAGCTTGGTGTTAGTCAAGCAAGCACCTTCTGATATTGTGGAAATGGTCTTTCCTTCTGAATTATCAATTAGTTTACATGATTACATCTCCTGTTCTTGAAATTAGTTAAACATTTCCTACGTGAGGTGGATGAGCGTTCTCCTAGTCCTATATTCTGATACGGTCATTGTAGGTCTTCAAATTCTCAGACGAGGCTGAGTTCTTTGCTAGCTATGTTAGTTGATTGATGGGTTGTATAATAGCTGTGCATAAATAAAATTTGATTGCTGCAAAGCTGATGCTATATATATTCTAGGAATTCTTTCAACTCTACTGATTTTGAAATGATGGTATTCTAGACATACTATGCAGTTGTCAGCCTAAAGAGTTAATCCACCCTTGACCTCATTATCCTTGTCATTAGCTAGCTCCTAAACAACTCCTCAAATTAAAATACATATATAGAGTTACTGTTTCTTCTGGTATCAAAGTGAAAATGGTAAAGATGTAAAGAACCGGTTATTATATTATATTTATGTAACTAGTCCATAAATGCAAATTTTGGCAAATAGATGAACAACCAATGTTTCTAATTATAGCTTTTATGTTGGAATGGTCCTATTTAATATCTGGATGTTAAAGGGTTAGGACCAACTACAAATGCGATAAAGTTAATAATAGGATGGACCAATTAGAAACCAGAAAAATATAAAGAAGGGCATAGATAAGGACATAGCTAGGGGCTTTGTGGTGGTTTAGTGATTAATGAATCAATCATTCAGCAACTTATTTGTCATTTTTTATATGTAATGTTAGCATTGTCGATAAAAGATAAGGCAAATAGCCGTAAAGACAGACTCCAATCAGTCAATAATATTTGTTATATGTTGCATATCTAATAATGAGCAAGTTAAAGAACACTTTATGACCTTGAAACCAGAGAGACCATCGAGGAGCTTTTCAAACCCACTTTTTTTTTTTTTTTTTTCATAGGACTTATAATAATAGGGATACAGATTCCATAGCTCTTTCTTGCTCACACATGGAAACTTTCTTTGTAATTACATTGGAAAAGAAAGAGAGACAAAAATAGTGCATGTTAATGTGTGACTAATAGTTATCCAACAGCACATGCAGGCATAATCTTGTGATTCTATTGCATTTTTTTTTTCACTGCATAACAAACCGGGATTGGACTCCTTTCTCTCAATATTAAAAAGAACATAAAATAAAATAAAATAAAATAAAAAAACCCTACTTAATTATCAATAGAGTGAATAGCCAAACTCAATTGTATCGCCATAAGGAGGAAATGATGGAGTGCAAGATACTGAAGAAGAAGAAGAAGAGGAAGAAGTACTAGCCTGAGGCATTACTGACCCAATATAACTAGTATGATTATTGGTGCTTGGATACAAAGCTTCCATGCACACATCTCCTGCCATTAATGGGTTATTGATTATTGCAGATAACTCATTTGAGTTAAATTCCCATGACTGTTGATCTCCCCAGAATCCATTGTTGAGTTCTTCAAAGCAGGGAAAATTCTCAGGGTTAAGTGCTTTAGTTGGTGCACTTGTAGTATTTATAGGAAATGCATAACTATTATTGTTACAATGTAGTTGGTTTTGGATAGAGCCAAAGTTTTGATCATTTGGAGCTTTGAATTTGTAAGTTATGGAATTTGTAGCACTTGTGGGATTATTAGAAGGGGGTGGAGGCCTTAGGCAATTATCGGGTACAATGCAACCCAAATAGCCCGAGTTAGTATCATCTTTGGAAAAGAAGAAACTAGTATCATATGTTGATTGATCAGTTGAAATCTGATTATCAGAAGTACTTATTTGGTTATTGGGTATCTGAAAATTCTGACAAGTCTCAAGCTTTGGTGGGCTGTCATTGTTAACGGGTTGTTGCTTATAATTACTTTGAATGCCACTGAGAAACTGTGATGGTGGCAAGAAAGCTTGAACATCAAATGGAGTAAGAAGAGAGTGAAAAGTACCATTATCAGCGTAAACAAAGTTAGTTCTTGCTTGAGTGCCTTTCATATTAAGAGCAGCCCTATCATAAGCAAGAGCTGCTTCTTGAGCTGTATCGAAAGTTCCAAGCCAATGCCTTTCTTTAGTCGTCGGGTCTCTAATTTCTGCAGCATATCTACCCCAAGGTCTTCTTCTAACTCCAAGAAACCTACCAGGCTCTGCTTGCTTTCTCGATCTGCCTCTTCTTTCTCCACTTTGAGTTGGAGATGTGTTTCTTTGAATAAGAGCAAACCCACCATGTACTTTAACTTGTTCATATAAGGGTTTATCTAAGGTTTTGGAGGTAGACATTGCTATATTAAGCAGCTAAGAGAAAAAGAAAAAGGAAAAGGAAAGAAAAGATTTTCGAGTTGAAAGAGAAAGAGAGAGAGCTATAGATGGAATGGGAGTGAGTGAGTAATTGAAGTCTAAAAAGATTTTGTGTGGAATAGAGAGTGAAGGTGCAGTGAAGTCTTTTAAAGACACTGATTTAATCATGGAGCGAAGGAAAAGGACACTGTAGATGTCATTTTGGAAGCCATGCTCTCCCCTTTTACACCTACTTTTTAAATATTTCTTTTTTTTTTTTTTTTTCTAATTTCCAATATAGCCAATACCTACTGATTCTTTAACATAAGTTTTGGGTTTGTATTGATCTGTTTCCCATAATAATAATAATAATAATAATAATAATAATAATAATAAATAGTTGCCCTACAACTCAAGTAATTAGGAGCTTTCATCTTACAATGGAGAAATTAAAGATTCCTCTTAAGTCATTGCAAGGAACTAAAAAATGCAGGGCATTTTCTATTTAATAACCCTTGTTCTTATTTTCATTTTCTTTTTTTTTATTAAAAAAAAAAAAAAGAAATCTCTCTATTTTTTAATGAAGTAATCAGAACAAATGCAAGCAATAGGAGTTTGCCAATCATAAATTCATTAATTCTATTCTGATTAATATAAATTAATATATTAATTAATGAGCGCAACATTACATCAGGCGAATGCAAGCAGTAAGAATTTGTTAATTATAAATTTAATTAAGGTTAATTAGATTTAAACTAATTAATAGCATGCCTGGTTCACGTGCAAACTCAGTAGCCAGGCAATCAATCTACTAGAACATGGATTATGGGTAATAGCTCCCTCACCATTTTTTGACGTCATAAATATTGCCAATTGCAAAGGAATTAATGTCGAAAATATATATATAAATCAAAATTTATAGATAAAATTAGAAGAAGAAGAAGAAGAAGAAGAAGAAAACCGTATCTGTGTTGGATTTACTCAGAATCACCAAATATAAAGAATCTGAAATATGCACATGTGGATCCGCATTTTATGCAAAATGAACCGATGAAATTAGTTTGTCTGCTTCATAATTTTCAAAGGGAGCAGTTAAGGTTTTAGTTCTAATCAAACCAAGACTTGTCTTAATAACTATAGCTAATTAGGATTAAGATATTGTAGTTAGGCTCTCATGTCTTGACTCGTGCAAACAACTCCACTTCATAGTGCAAAAAACAAACCATGAGTCAAATGTTTTAGCTTTCTTCTGTTTGTCATATTACATTTACTTAACATAATTTTTATGTTTTTACCTCAAGGGGTTATAAATAAATAAATTAAGAATAGGGAAATTATTTTCTTTATCTATTTTCTATAAATATGTAGATAGCAGTTGACGATGGTCTTTTACATATGGCAGTTTCATTAATTGTCAAGTGGGTTTGAGTGAATAGGGAATAGAAAATTAACAAAAGGTCAAGATATTAGGAACATTGAAAATAGCAAGTGTTGGCCAATTCTTTTTGCTTGAGAGCTTCTTCTCCTCCACTTGTAACCCTAAAGTGGAAATTGTTTTAGGTCAAGAGATCCCACCACTTTCAGACAATTCCACAATTTTCAGCTTATCAATATGAATTACTGTTGGGCCTTTGGATGCTATAAATGTTAATTAATAACTTCATTATAACCCTATGAACCATTGTTGAAAGTTTAAATCACAAGAGAATTAAGAAATATAACCTGAAAAATTGCCTTTTTTTTAAAGAAAATTCAGCAAAAGTAATTACAGAAATGAGGGTCTCTGTCTTTGATCTCCAAAAGTTGGCAAAAAGGGATATAGTCAAAAGGGCAATGAATCAAAAGCTTGAAGAACACTATGGATTAAACTGCCCAAACATAAGTTATAAGTGGGTCAGTACCATTAAATTAAATTTAATTAGTTTCAAAAAAAATAAAAAAAAAGAGGTATATTTGTATTCCTTTTAATGAATTTACATCATACATGAGCCTAAAATGGCATTGGGAATGACATTAACGAATGATAATAAAATGGGTCAACCTCTTTTTCTTGTTTTTAGCATTTCTTAATGCTGCAATATGCTTTTTATCACTGACCATTATTGTTGTTGTCTGTTCTAAACTATAGACCTACATAAATTTAACTAAGGGGAAAGGTGGAAATGAAAACTAAGCAATCATATATATTAGTAATTTATGAATAATAACAATCATTTTAACATTTTCTTTTAGAATGAATAACATAGTCATAGAATCTATGACCCTTGACTCTTCCACTAAGAATTTGAAGAAAGAAAGAGCAAAACATATAGTTCCATTTGCAAATTGCATGTGGACCACATAAATATATAATAATAATAATAATACTGTGAAAAAAAAAAAGAAAGAGAATAAAACGAATAGTTAGTGGTCTGATTGGTCTTTTCATATTTTATAAAAGATATGAAAAGCGAAAAATTTCAAAGTGCGAATCATCTCCAAACTTAAAAATTCATAGCTAATGATATTTTTGAATGGGAGAGATATAAATTTTACCAAATGAATAGAGAAAAGGTTAGTCAAGAGCCATTCTAAAAAGGAGTGAGCTAGTTGGAATGCAAGAGTACAGTTTTGACAAAGTTTTGAGTTCCTTAAAATGGATGTTTTTTTTTTTTTTTTTTTTTTTTAAATAAATAAATAAATAAATATAATAATAAAACTTTTAGGGTTGGACGGTGTAGGGGTCTCTTTCTCCCAACTCTTGACATGGAAGATTGATTGTACTTGTTTGAGTCAGATGAGAATTTTGCACTTTCTCCTAAACACTACAACTTTTTGTTAGTGTTAAAGTTGATCCGGATTTAGGGGAAAAGATACTTAAGTATGTCTTTCTAACCACTTAAGACTTTGAATTTGAATTAAGGTAAGTCCAATGAATCACTGTATGAGATATGATGCTTTTGGTATTACTGAAAGCGTGTGAGCTCGTTTTCGGATCTTACATTACTTATGAAATGTGCCCATAAAATGTATGAGTTAGTAAAATAATTTTGTATATGATTTATTTTCTCTTGCAACAGTAAAAACTTAACTTTAATTCCACACTTGTTATAATTTTAGAAAAGAGAATTTGTTACTGGCATTTTTTATCAATTTGAATTACTCATTCGGATTTGAAAAATGAGAATTTGCATAATGGGTCGGGTTAATTACTTAAATTGGGATGAGATGGACAAAAATGATAGCCAATCATATAACAGAATTGATTCAGCGGACAAAATTTATTTATTTCATTTATTTATTTTCTGGTGATTCAATGTAAATCTTTTAGTTTATTTTACTATATCAAACAGTAAAAATCTTACGGCCAACAAAGAAACACGATCTCCTCTGAAGCCAACAAATGGAGCATTGCCACGTAGGAAGAAGAGACCGAACCTAGTATATCAGGGACACTGTTGCCACGTCAACAAGAATGCAATTGTTTGGAGTTGGACCCACCGAGACAACGTGTCAAGGAAGCGAAGCAAACAGTGGGGTCATTACGATGACGTGTGGGAATGTGAATGGAAGATGATCTTATCAGTTTACAGTTGAATGTACGAGCTACGTGTCAAAGATCTGGACGTGAGTCACAGTAATGTACGGAGATGATTTGTTGAGGAATTGGGCACTTATTAAATAGATTTTGCCCGTTTATGAATTACGATACAGTAAAAGCGAATCTCTTGGTTCCGGTCAAAGATTCATTTAGAACGGTTGGATATAATATGGGACGGTCAAGAAGTGAGAATCACTCTTTGTACTTTGTCTCCTTTTTCAGGACACATTCTACGGGATTTCCTCTCACCTCCGCATGCTCCACATCGCTAAAATGTTTTTGTTTGATATGGTCACTGTTTTTTATCTTTGATTTTTTTTATTTTTCTACAAAATTAAAAATAAATGTATTTCAATAATACATTATTCTTTGATTAATGAAAAGCAAAAACCAAAAAAAAAAAGGAAATCATCCATATTATTGTATCTCTAAATAAAGGTAAGATGCTACCATATATAGTTTCACATTTCTGTACTAATTATTCTCCCACCCCTTTCTGCCAGATGCAATAATCAAATCCCAACCTTCCTTTCTATTATACAACAAGGTCATAATTTAGGAGCTGATACATATATTCTATCATCTGCAAAAACTAACAAATACATTATCACACTACAAAATATTTTTTGAAAAAAGATCTCTACTAAGAAAGAATGAGCATGAGGGTCTCTAGTTTCGGATATCAGATGGTGCCTGAAAATCCATTTGCATCCATTAGTATCATGGCTCGCTGGAAGACAAGCTCAAATTTACTTGCCTTAAAACTTTTGGGTGCTGCAGCTACCCTGAAGTGTCCATATCACTCTTGTAAACATCGATTCCCCCTGAAATGTCAACATCACTCTTGTTCAAGCTACGTTAATACTGCAAATTCTCTTAAATCTTGAAATCCCACAAACTTGGATAGAGACAAATTTACACATTTCTGTTACCAAATTAACATATCCATCAAATAAGAGAGTTGTGTGCAATGATCCATGCGTCCATGCATGTAGGCTGTAGCAAATGCCTACACGCAAGCCCGTAATTGTTATAGCAGCTTTATTACCAGTATTGAAGGCAACAGTATATTATTTAGTCTAGATGTTCCCTATAATTTTATTGACAAAAGGTAATAAAATCTCCCCATTTATTGTAAAACTTCAACCCAAAAGAAGAGAGATGGTTTTACCTGCTGTTATCAATGAAAAACAAGAGGACTACATCAACTGCGGCCATTTGGATTTCATATTGGATGGACTGGAACTATCGGTGGAAGAATCATTCCACACCATTGCCATCTGGCACGCAGAAGAAAGGTGATTATTGAAATTCTAACAATGATTCAAATACAGTATAAAAGAGCTGCAAGATGTACAAGAGGTTGGGCTTCACAAAATGTTATCAGGCAATAATGAGGACTCGTACTTTTGTGTGCTTGTAAAACTTTAGCTATGTGTTAAATGACAACAGGCTTACAAAACACACAAGTTACAAGCAAGTAGAACCTTGATAGAAACAGCAAATTTAGCTGTGTACTTACTCAAGATGCAAAGGTTTTAAAGGTGCCTGCAGCAATAAATCATATAATCCTACCATCATCGCATACAGATCCATGCATATGTGCGTGAACATGGGAATAGCACGTGCATACAAGTTTCAGCGGTAAAGTGAGGCATTGCTAGAAATAGGAGTGAGTTTCCAATTGCAAAAGTATAGAGTATTACCCCTCCGACATATACTGTGTCACCTTCTTTGACACCCTTTTTTTTGAGAGCCTTATCCACACCACAAGCTGCCAAAACATGCTGGAACCTTCTTACAGAGTCCCCATAGCTGTCAAAAACAAGCTCAAAAAACATAAAACATGAAACAGTTTCCATACAAAACTAATGAATTAGCATTATATAAACAGCAAGATGCTAGATTGAACTCAAACTAATTGGAAAGTTAAGGTATCATCAAGTAGTAGCATCAAATGCAAAATTAGTACAGGTGCAAACAAAAGTCAGGCTGTCAAAACCAAACCCCACCACCTCCCACCCCTCCCCTCCCATCCCCTCTAAAACACACACACACAACAACAGCCAAGCCTTATAATCCCAAACTGGTAAGAGTCGGCTACATGAATCTTTTGTTTCAAATATCAAAGCTCTGATCAAATTAATATTAATGCAAAGCCAAGTATAAGTTGGAAAAAAATTTTTGAAAGAGACTTTTAAAATTTTTTTCTATCCAACGCCACATTTGGGCACAGATATGGCGGAACTAGCTTCTTTACCCACACCAGTCCTTGATGTGAGAACCCTTGCTCATACTCCCTCACACTCGAGCGGCAATGTGGTGGAACTCCTTGCTCATTTAACACTACACCCAAATGTAGCGTGTGCCTAGTGAGCACGTCCCAACTGTGTCTGTATAATCAAAGGATCCATAATGTGTGTTTGACTGCTTTTTACACTGGCAGTCAACCTTTTGATCGCAACCCTCCTCCTTTATCCGGGTTTGGAACCAGCTATACTTTCCTAGGCTCACATAGGCAGAGTTCCGCGACGCTAACACACATACACACACTGACAAAAAGGAAAAAAGAAATCCCTTTTCTGAAAGTGATAAATTAAGACCAATTTGAGAAACTTGAACCAAGTTGTAAAAAGAAGATGGATGATAATTCTTATCCAATCTTTAAAGAAGAAGAAGAAGCAGAAGAAATGCCAGACAATTGAAAAGAAGAGGGATAAATTGCAATGATTCTGATGAGCAAAAGCAACCACAGAATGCATATCGCAGGCTTATCTAATTCATTATTTCATCCATCTATACTCACATTTTATTTATGCTGTTCCACATGCGTTAGATGGCTTACTATAGAAAACTGTATTATCAGTTTTAAACATTCTGTGTGTCAATAATGAAAAACATTAAAAACTCTAGTAAAACAATGATGTACAAATTAGATATATAGCTTCTCACATGGACTGAACCCTAGCTTCAGCTTGCACTACCAGCTAAGTTAGAAGAAGTTGTAAAGTCTGACCGCAAATATAAGGTGCAAATACAATATGACACATTTTCCACATTGTAGTTCCAGCAAATTGTTCTTTAAAGAAACAGGTTGGGCAAATTAGTCACATGGAGAGCATTAACGGGAGTCTGATAATTAAACAACCAAGAATTTGGACAGCAAGAAATAAGAATAAGTGACAATAACTGGACCCCATTATTGCCAATAGTAACTTACCTCCAATTTGTCATCTGAACAAATCGATCCAAACCAGTGCCAACAATTTGCCAAAAATTGGAACCACTATCATAAAGGATCTCAAAGTCCGTGATAGGGGCTCTCCGCCGCTTCTGTACCATATCAGCTACATGATCCAAATTTCCTGGCTCTGTCAAACCTGAATCAGGTGCAACTTTTGAATACAATGTGAACTTGAAGGAGGATAAAATTTGAAGAATACAGAAGAGAATTTTAAGCATCCAG
This sequence comes from Jatropha curcas, assembly GCF_041381405.1. Taxonomy (NCBI): domain Eukaryota; kingdom Viridiplantae; phylum Streptophyta; class Magnoliopsida; order Malpighiales; family Euphorbiaceae; genus Jatropha; species Jatropha curcas. The sequence continues at coordinate 29,016,431 of NC_143157.1, read as the reverse complement.
ATATGCTACAATGAAGAACAAAATTAGTAAGAGTTTGACCTTCAAACTCCTGATTGGATTCTTTATATTTTCTTAGAAGCTCGTAAGCAGCACTTATCACTTCATAAGTGCCTTCTCTCTTCACAGCACTCATGCAGAAAGGCACAATTCCACGAGCTTGTAGCTTTTCCTTGAATGATAACCAATTTTCATATGCGTCTGGAAGGTCCATTTTGTTATAGGCAACTACAAAAGGTTTCTCAGCAAGTTCTGGATTAAACATTTCCAGCTCAAGACGAACAGCATCATACTCAAATTCTGGTTGCTGGGAGGAGCCATCAACAATATGCACCTAGAAATTCCAAAGAACAATTATTCCAAATGGCAGCCTATGAAACAGAGGATAAGGTGGATCCAGATGAACTTACAGTAACAAGAGGACAAAGAATACTAAATATGACAAAAGTCAGCAATAGCATCACTATCAAATTATTTTTCATGAGCCGCAGTTAACTGTACAGTCAACAGTACTACGAGTTCCTTCTCACAACATTGTTATCATGCATATTCATTGGCAAAAAGCCTTGGCAGATCTTTTCAATGACATTGAAGTCACATAAGATCATTTCAGATGATGAAGCCACTTTTGGACTTTAGCGAATTCAGTTGTAAGCAAAACATTGAAATGACAAATTACAGCACGTTAAAAATAACACAGGAAAGGTAGATCAATTTCTATTGGCTCAAAAATTGAGATAAGGCAGTGAAATACAGCAATGAAAAGCTTAGAAGACAAGAAAAAGCCATTTCAACTGCACACGAAATATAATCTCACTTCTAATAAAGTTGCAGTTCATGATAGAAAGCCTGTACCAGGGCAGAACACCTTTCTGTGTGTCGTAGAAACTCATGGCCCAAGCCAAAACCAGAATGTGCTCCTTCAAGCAGACCAGGCAGGTCTGCTACTACCAATGTGGAATCATAATCAAATGAAACTACACCGAGGTTAGGAAGTAAAGTAGTAAAAGGATAATTTGCTATTGTTGGCTGTGCAGCACTTATCACACTCAAAAATGTACTTTTCCCAGCATTTGGGGCACCCACGATTCCAACATCAGCAACAAGCTTTAGCTCGAGCTCCAACCACCTGGTCACGAATGCCATTATTGCTAGTAACGTGCACAAATCAAAAGTAATCTCTTCCAAGCCCTCACATCCCATGGACTATGAAATTTATAAGTTCATAATTCTTTCTGAGCACAAAAAATAAAAAATATAGAAATTTGGCATTGCCAGATAAATCACATAGGAAAATCAAACAAATGCTATGGAATAAACACATATAATCACATATAGTTATAAAAAAAGTTTGCAAAAACAGCGAAAAAGAAAATACACCGTATAAATTGACCGATCATTACTCAATACTTACATTTCTACACCTTCTTCACCGTTCTCTGCAATTTTGGGCACCTTATTGCTGCCACACTTAAAAGCCGCATTCCCTCTGCCACCTCTTCCACCTCGCAACAAAAGAGCCCGTTGTCCTGGATGCAACAACTCCAACAATACCTCCTCTTTACCCGCCTCCATAACAACCGTTCCTGGTGGCACTTTCACTACCACGTCCTCTCCTCTCGCCCCATCTTGCATCATCCCCATCCCGTGAGACCCTCTTCCCCCCCTGAAATGCACTTTGTTCCTAAATGGCAACAACGAATTCATCGAACCATCGACTTCTACATACACATGTCCCCCTCTCCCTCCATCCCCACCGGACGGACCACCCATGGGCACAAACTTCTCTCGCCGAAATGCTACGACGCCATTTCCACCATCTCCGGCTCTCACGTAAATTTTGGCGCGATCGAAGCATCGCATTACTGCTGGCACTCCTTTCTCCTTCAAGTCTATATTCTCGAAATCCGGTAAATTTGAGGTTTCGCCATTGGCAAACTCCTCAATCTCCTGTGCTTCATTACAATTGCTATTACGATCATTTAAACTTTTCTCATTGAAAACATTTTTTTCTTCACTCGAGTAAACGCATTCATCACCATCATATTCAGATTTCCCAGAATCAACCGGAAAATTTCCATTGATTTCATCATCATCTTCTTCTTCTTCTTCTTCTTCTCCTTTGCTGCTTAAACGGTTAACCTTACTGTCACTATTAATTTGCGCTACACTTGAATGGGAGAGCTTAATTTCCGCTGCAGCAAAACTGAGTGAAGGAACCGTGAAATCTTCTCTTGGAGGAAGGCTGGTATAAGTGGTAGCTTCGCCGCCAGCTAGCGGTGGTGGCACAGACTTGTTCTTACTCTTTTGAGGCTTGAAATTAGAGCTGCGGTTCCCATTAGCGATACGAGAATGTTTCTCTGGAGAGTATTTTTTACGTTTAGGGTTTTGAGTTCTCGGGCGCGCTAGAGCTTGTGGAGAGAAGCAGGTTACAGACATGGAAGCCATTTCTCTGCTCAGCAGATAACAGATAGCGGGGCGAGGAGAGGCAAAAGTTGAGGAGATAGTTTCGCTGATGCGACACCGTTTAGAATATCGTTTTATCAGATCAATAATTTCATGCCACGTGTAAATTCACACGACTCCTTATGGTCCCGCAAATGGGTTTGATATCTGGCCCAAATATCGGATAAATTTGATACAAGTTAGCCCATGTCAGATCCACCAGGCCCAATAGAACAACAAGTTGTTGTTGTAGCAGAGCCATAATGTAAAAACGTAAAATACTGGGGTAAAAATTTAAATACGGTAAACAGTTGGCGCTTCCCTCCATGAAAAGGCGAACCGTGCTTAGGTGATCTCTGGTTGAGAGCTCTCATTACAGCTAAGGTAATGTCCCACTCCAAGATTCTGCAACTGCAACACAATCCTATCGTCTCTCTTTCTCCTCTTTTTTTTTTTTTTTTTTTTTTTTTTTTTTTTTTTTTTTTTTTTTTTTTTCAGGTATCATTTACTTTGTCCAAGTCTTTAGCTTATATTCTTCTGGCCAGTTAAAATTTCGTTTCTTTTTCCTGTTATCATAACTGAAACAGAAAGTTCCATTAGTGTTAAACTTTTCATGATCTGGATGTTAATTTCTGCTCTGTTAATTTGCATGGCATTTGTGCCTGTCTGAATATTAGCTCCTGTTGTGTGTCAGCTACTGTATTCTTTTTTTTTCTTGTGTGAATTTGAAAAACCAATAGATTTACCCTTTGCTTGAGCAGTGTCGAGATAAGGAATTTAGTAGGGTAACCAAAAATCTTTATGGACCCGCTGCTGGAATCGTGGTGGATTTCATTTGAACAAAAGGGGGGACAGAGAATCTTGTGGGATGATGTGATTTGCGAACCACTTGTTTCATTGTTTGGTTAAATGGGATATTTTCAAATCATTTTACTAATTGTTGATAAGATGGTTTTATATGTATAAAACACAGATATTATTCATGTCCATAGATAAGTAATACTATTTCAGTTATTTGTGCATTGTCGAGCAATGATTCCCCACTAATCATGTCTTGTCATTACATCACTATCATTCCTAGTAGATTTAGAGGTTTTTGTGCATCTGGACCCATGTTTATGTATTGACGGTGATAGAGAGGAAGCTTGTCATTATCCTTAACTTTATGATCTTTTGCCACTGAAATCGACTGATTATAATTTGCTCAACAATGTCAATTTGATGATTATCAAAAAGCATGGCCATTATGTAGTATCTGTTACCTTGTTCATATCCTTCAATCTTGTGAGTTAGACTTGAGTTTACCTTTCTGGTTGTGGCTGGAGAATTAGAATTAGTACTTTTGGTGCCAAACAAGTTCAGCTTTCAGCAACAGCGTGCTGCTTTTGTGTATTGATTTGAGTTGGGAAATGCCCTAGGTCTGTTATTAGGAATTTGTTGTTGACTGAGCCCAAGTCCTCAGCCAAACTAGTTGCGGTCTGCTTTATGGGTCTTTTGTTCTTACCAACAATTAGATGCAACTTTCATTTACGTAAAACATGTGAGTTTTGACATTGTTGAATCAAATAAAGTATGCCTCTTTTGGAATTAGCACACGGGCCAATGTTATTTCCTCATTCACAACTTATGTTTTCGATTATATGGATTATTAATTTTTTTCGTCAAAGAGCTTATCAAAATTTGCTATTGCTATTTCCACAGGGAGCTGAAGCAAAAGAGAAAAATTGTGTGGAATATAAGGAAACCCTACAACTGACCGGAAAATTAAGACTTGGAAAACAAATGTCAATTTAGGGCGTTCGAGGTTTCTCTTTAAACACATGTATGATAATTATTTGTTCCTGCTGAATATTATTCTATATCAAATTTTGCAGTTTTTAAGAAGCTTTTCTCTACTGATGCATGTGATAATTATGCTGGAATATATAAATTTGCTCTAGAAACTGAGTTTTCTTGGTTATTCCTTTTTTATAATTTTCATCAGATTAGAATGTTGTTTTGAAGGTGCTTCACTGGATAGAAATAAACTACTGTAGTATTTATGGACACAGATAGTTTCAACCTCCTGAATGACAATACTATCAAATTTGAATAATAGATAATTGATAGATACATGCTTCTCTAAAACACTATTATCTTGCATAACTAGAAACACGTTCATACTTACACATGCTTGCACATACTTGACTTAAATCCCTTTGCAGTTATAAAAGACCTTTCTCTCACTCCCTCTCAATTGTTGTTTGTTGCTGGTACCATTGAGCTTAAATTTGGCACATACATAACAGATGCCAACTATTTCGTAAATTTGGTTTCATTTTGAAGTAAATAGTTCGCTACCTTTAATAAATGTAGCAGTGCCGTCGCCCGTGACGGTTGTTAGTGCCATCTCTTTCTCATGAATCCGCTCAAGTTCGACCACAATCATTTCCATCTTTGGTCTTCCTATTCTTGGAAAGCTCATGCATTGCAGTGTCAACCTGATCAAATCCCTAATCCCATCTTCAGTGAAACTCCCCAAAAGTCTACGGTCCACAAAATTGTTTGAGTTCAGCCGAGAAGCCACCTTCACAAAGTTAATTCTCCATTTTAGTTTTTTTTTTAAATTCAGCTCAGTGTAACACAAACTTGTACTGAAATTTCTGTGGCCAGCAATTCCTTCTAAGCTCTGACCTTTTCAAGTTGAAATTTTTGACTGGGAACATGACTGGAATTTCATAAAGCAACATCTCTTTGGTAACTTTTATAGCTTAGGTTTAGAATGACAGAGTGCTGTAGCTCCAAAAACAAATCATCTATCCTAATTTCTTTTGAGTTTAGCTGAGTGACATCTACTATATCTTGAATCTCTATATATGTGACTCCAAAATGAAAGCTAAACAAATAAATATAAATAAGGACATATTTATTTACCCACTGAATTAAGCCTTCATCATATCCTAAGAAGCCGAGATGTATTGCCTCCTGTCCAGTTATAAGCTCCAAAAGGAACACCCCAAAGCTGTAAACGTCACTCATTTCAGTGAAGGTCCCCGATACTCCTGTTCTAAACATTGGATATATTTTAAAAAGTGAAAGTCATATTTCACACCACAAAAATGCAGTAGGAAGAAATTTACTCTGGATCCCAGAAAACATTTACACCAGATGTGTAAGATGGTCCTGCTTCTTCTATCTTTTCAAGAAGTTTTGAGATCCCTGCATCTGCTACTTTTACAAGGAAGTTCTCATCAACCAAGACGTTAGTTGTTTTGAAGTTCTTGTGTACCAAGGGGGGGTTTAGGCCATGCAAATGGCACAGACCTGCATTATTTCAAAACTCTTCAATTTAAATATCTTTTATGATTCTCTTTTAACTTTGCATTTACCTTTAGCTGCTCCCAGGGCTATGGACAGCCTCTGCTTGAACTCTAGTTTGGTTGATGACGTCAAACCTGTATCTGTCAAAATGATGAACTGCTATGAGATATATCTCATGGAGGATCATGGAAAATAGAGTTTGCTAATTGAGTCATACCATATAAATGGTTGCCAATACTGTCATTGGGTACATATTCAAATACCAACATTTGTGAATCTCTTTCCTGGCAGTAGCCTAGAAGTGAAACTAAATTACGATGTCTAATTTCTGACAAATAGAATACCTGTTTGCCATGTGAAATTGTCAATGTGTATTTGAATTGTAGTAGCTTAAAGCTTCTGAAAACATATATATATGCTAAGCAGCAGGACATAATTTCAGATTTTCTTCATTTTAGGCTTACTGGGATATTTATGAATCCTAGTCAAGATCTTCATGCACAGCAGAATTTTACAAGTGAGGATATCATGCACAAAGTGCATTATTGCCTAGTAGGACTTAGAATTTGAATGCATGTGGTGTGGTGGATAGATCTCAAGGAAACGTGATCTACAATTTGGAAGTTTATACCTCTGCAACAAAGTCCTCTCGAGGAGCACTGGGACGCCTTTTTATTGCCACTGTAGTATCTTGAAGCAAACCTTTATATACTGACCCAAAACTTCCATATCCGATGAGATTGCTTTCACTAAATTGCTTGGTAGCTTGCTCCAACTCATCCATTGTGAATGCTCTAGCCCCTTGTGACCCAAATAGAGGACGGCCAGGTGCTGAACTGCATTGACCTCCCCTATTCCACTCCACTGCCACAAGTTAGAAAGAGAAACAGTGAATATCACTGGAAAAGCAATAACAATTTCTCCATGTTCTGTCCCTTGAGGAACATTACCTACTGCATATGGATCTGAAGAACCTGTTTCTGAGTTTTTGTTTGAAAAGTTCTTACAGTGTGACTTGCAGAACCACAATATGATGAATATTGCAACAAGTGCCACTCCAGCAGCACCTCCTACTATTGCAGCGTATGGCTTTGACATGAGGAACAGTCTTAGTGTCTACTTCAACAAATTCAAACAATGAAACTGCACAGAGCCAGCTCTCACAAATTAGAGTGTGTAAACAACCAAAAATTTGTCACGATATTAAGGATGCAAGAGGAGACTTTTTTGCAATTGGAGACCAGATTTTGTAAGTTGGAACTCTTAATTTCAATACCAGTAACAGCAACCACTGATCAAGTTGTCTTTTCTATTGGATTTCCTCTTGTTTACAGGGGGCAACAGGACTTTGAAGAACTTTAGCTGTGACAAGTATTTAGGAAAACAACTGGCTGATCTCAAGTATCCACTAGCAAAACAGATATGCTTGGCAAGGTTCAATGCCAGTAAAGTCTGAGTAAGATAATAGTAGATAACTCATTTCTTTTTCCAAGTACCCCCACTTTGAGCACCTCCAAAAAAATTGACATTAGAGAAGCCGTACACCGAAGAACATCCTATGTTTTGCTCTTTGCCAACTCAAACACTCTTTGTATTTGATTTCATGGGAAAGGGGCTAATATTGGAGGAAAGTAGAAAACATAGGCTACTACTGCTGATAGACCTCATGCTGGTTTATATTTGGCATTGCTTGCAGAAAGAGTCTCTCAAGAATTAAGCCCCCAAGGAGGAGGAAGAGATTTTAGTGCATGGGAAGAAGTTGTTTTATGATGACCACTACACTCATTCATTCATGGTGACATATTTGGACATACATTGGGTTGGTTAATCTCTCTAGCTGCTTTATTTGGAATCTCTCTACCAAAAAAATCAATGGCCCATGTGGGTTGTTTATTTTCATACAGTAAAAATTTTTGGTTTTTACCATGAATATTTGGACATGAAAACGACATTATTTGGGCAGGCACTGGAAGACATAATTATTGAAAGGATCAAAGAAAAGGTAGTTATCACTCTGTCAATTTCAAGCCTCTTCCCTGAATTCACTCTTATCTTCCTTTTTGCCTCTTTTTTGCCATCTGATCTGGAAAGAAAAGAGGGATTCTGATTTTGGTATAGAGAGATGGGACTTCTCATCCTCAGATGGGGTCTATGACAACCGGGCCAACAAGACATTACAACAGCAATTCAGCAGGTACTCAGTTTCCATGGCTAGATGTTCTTGGTTTGATGTTCCCTAAGAATAAACGTTAGCTATTCTGGGAAAATGAACTGTTGGGTTTTCTCCTCTACTTGCTTGCTTCTGTATTTATTTATTTCTTGCACATATATGATTGAGTTATGAGTTGTAACCATGATAGTGAAGATCACTAAGCTGTAAGTCTGTCTCTTTCTCATTTATTCGGTTTGTTTTCTTTCCTCAACTTGTTATGTTATGGGTTGGGCTGGAAAGTAAAAGAGAAAGCTAGAAAGCAACTTGTCATGTAGTGCAAGTCATTAGACTCAAGTATAAAAGGCCCATGTTAGGGACAAAGGGGGAAAGGAGCTGGGAAAGATGGATTCAAAACTGGGTATAGCAAGCAAGTTATGGTGCTTATGCATGGCCCTGATTGCAAATGCTTGTTCTTTTCTTATAGGGGTGAACTTGTTTGTTTTCTTCATTGTATGAAACCTACCATACACAAAATTTAATAATAACAAAAATGTCTCTCATGGTGAAATATAATCCTATTTGAGTGAAATGAAGATATGAATCTTGTGACTAAATGCTTGTAGGGCATTCTAGGTTGCTAAAAATGACATGGTTGCATATATTTAGATAATAGTTTTGTTGCCAGGTTTCATTTGCAAGATTATTTTTGAATTCTCAAACCTTTCTAGCTTAATTATGTTTTCTTTTCCTGTCTTCTTTATATATATATATATATATATATATATATATATATATATATATATATAAAGAGAAAGGAAGTTTGTTTTTTTCTTGTTCCTTTCTTTTTCTTGATCCTATTGTATACCAGAATTATTCCCAAACAACCTATTAAGTTGGGGGCCAGTAATATATTGCTAAAAAGGCTTACAGAATAAAGCCTATTTTTTCTTAAATGTCAATAGAATAAGAACAACAGTGGTAAAAAAAAAAAAAGAGCTTAGCTCAAAAAGCTAACATAGTAGGATAAATAATAGTGGAACCAAAAGTAAGGTTTGTACCTTCTTCATAAATGTTATTTATTTATTTAAATGTAATGGAACATGATAACATAATAAGCATTCCAAGCAACCTTGAAGAAAAATAAGAGCAAAACCTTTGCCAAATTTCAAGAAAATATGATTTGCATGTTGAAATTAGTCAAATCTTATTTGAAAGAATCTCAATTAATTACTGATTGATAATCTTTGTATTATAGTTTTTAAAAGCATAACTAACAAACAATTTTTTTATGAGGAAATTATTTTGGGTGCCAATTTGTGCATGATTAACCTAAAGCTTAAACCAAAAGGAATTGCAATCTATTTTAACATGGTACTATAATTAATTTTTTAACAAAAAATAATTCATTATGTGGTGTCACGTATGAAATCAACAATCAAGCATCGCGGATGGGGTGTCACAATCAACGGTAGAGAAAAAAAGAAAAAGGTAAAAAACGATATCTCATTATGCCTTTTCTTCAATCAACCATCATAAATATTTCTGTTTCAACAAAAATTATTTTCCTTGATTAGGTTTAAGTAAGTAAATTCCTCCAAAATTAAAGGAAATAACAATTTGTATTGTATTGTTAAGGAGGTGAAGGATAAGAGATCTCCAATTTGTATGCATACGGTCTTTTTTTTAGACTCTAAATCATTGTCCATTTTGAAAAACTTACATATCCCAAATTAAGATTTTATGTCAAATACCAATATTTTTAGAATTTAAAATTAAAAAATATTAGACATTAAAATGCAATAAAGAGATAATTTTATAATAAAATATTAAAAAGTATAGCCATTAACAAACCTTAAAACAACAAAGTTTTCCGTCAGTTCACTTTAAGGGAAAAAAAAAAAAAAAACAAAAAATCATCTGAAAGCTTACTTCTACTACGAGATAAGCAATAGCAAACGTCCAAATATTTAAAGAACTTTCTGCGTTTACATGCTTTACTATAGGATTGAGGTGTTTATTAAAATATCTCAAAAGTTGGGGGGCTAGGGCATTATTTAAAATATTAAGTGCACTATTTTGAGATTCTGAAAAATTGTGGGAGGTAACTCAAATTTACGCAAACGGAGTTGCAGAAATGCCTTTTCTTCGCAAGTTCCCATTTTTCACAGAAGTTTACAGATCAAACTGAAAGAGCTAGGGTTTTGGGTTTTCACTCTGTAATGCGCAGGGTTTTTATTCTTCGATTCGAAACCGTAATTCAACTCTGAACTCGCTCGATTAAACTCAGTTAACCTGGATTCGTGAACTTGGAAATGTACAGTGGGTCCAGCGATGGCGAGAGCCACGAGGCCGCCCAGAAGAAAATCCCGCCGGCTTCGTCAATGTTGTGGGTCCGTAATCTCCGACGGTACATCGGATCCGGTGCTGGACTAGGATCCGAAGCCCTAATGGGTCTGTTCTTTATTTCCTCTCATTTTGCTTCCCTTTACTTAATATTTTCATATAGTTTTACATTTCTAGCGAATTCTAATTCTGCTACATTTACTATTATTTTTTAAGTGTCATCATCACCAATAGCATAATAAATTTGGAAAGCAAAAACAGAGTTGTAATTGTGATATTGCGATAACATGATTAATGTGAAGCAAGCGCAGTTAAATCAGTTTGGGATTTTTAAACATTTTATCTTTTAGTTGGCACTTACATTGAATAGATGCATTGTTCTGTTGCTGTTATAAGCAACATGTAAAGTTGGATAAAAAATTTACTGCTTACAAACACATTCAGATTTCTTTTCTCAGGATGTAACTCTCTCTCTCTCTCTCTCTCTTTTCTTTTTTGTAGAGCTTGAGACAAAGAGGATCTTGCTTGATATTTTCAAAGAGAAGCAACAAAAAAGTGCTGAAGCTGGCACAATACCCAGTTTCTATAAGAAGGCATGTATTGCAATTGTATGCTTGATGTTAAATAAAAGGTTGGATGTTACCTAGGGGAGAAGCACCTATGTAGGAGGGTTACTTTTTCTTCCTCTTGTGATTTTTCATTGGCGCGTATGAGATCTGTGTCATGGGTTCGATTTGTTAGACAAAAATTAAAAAGCTGATGGGATGTTTTTCATTTGTCACCTTTGTATTTGACCTTTCCTATGGGCTTTTGATTTAAGTGCTCCTAATGTGTTCTCATTCTCTTCTTGTTGTTGCACTTTCTTTGCTTTAGAAACCTGAAGAAGGATCAATCAGTCACAGGGTCCAAAGGTTAGCAAAATACCGGTTTTTAAAGGTATGATCTGCTCTCTTTCTTGGTGTACTTGTTAATTTATTGGTATTTGTTTTCTGCTGACATTGTCATTTTATTTTTGCAGAAGCAATCAGATCTTTTGCTTAATGCTGATGATCTGGATGCAATGTGGGTTTGCTTGAGGGAAAACTGTGTTATTGATGATGCCACTGGTGCAGAAAAGGTTTGTAAGAGTTGCAGCATCAAGCTGTAATGCCAACTATTGTTAGTGTAGTTGTAAGGGTTCAGTTGTTTCTTTTTTTTTTTCCCCTCACAAATTAAAAAGAAAAAAATGCTGTGTCTTTTGGGAAGGAAAATATAAGCTTAATACTGACACCAGCCGTTTTGATTTGACTTCTATTTGTAATGTTTGTTGTTTGCCTTCTGACAAGAATTAGCTTTATTATATTTTAACTTTTCTTATTTTGTTAATATTGAATATTGTGATGTAAAATCTGAACTGAAGTGTTTACCATGAAAAGTATAAATTTGAAAGTTCTTTCTGCTTCATAGTTTTTAAATATCTCCAAGTCAAAATAAGTGTTTTCTTTAAATCTTTGGCTTGTATATTCTCGAATCATTTGTTTTAACCTCTATTGATGCTTACTTATATACTTCTTTTGTCATGCTCTAGATGAATTATGAAGATTTTTGCCACATAGCCTCAGTATGTACAGAACAAATAGGCCCCAAATGTCGACGCTTTTTCAGCCCGTCTAACTTTATGAAGTTTGAGAAAGATGAATCTGGAAGAATTGCCATTTTGCCCTTTTACCTTTATGTGATGCGCACAGTGAGTATAGTCTTTTGATGTAACATTTTCTTAACAAAATTCTTTCATTTAGCCTAAATGATCTATTTATACAAACACTTCTTACATGGTTTTGGTTGTCCTCATGATTGTTGCTTATGAATTTGTTGGTCAGGTGTCACTCACACAGGCTAGAATAGATATGAGTGAGCTTGACGAGGATTCAGATGGTTTTCTCCAGCCGCATGTATGGAATTTATGCATTGTTGTGCCTTTGTTCACTTAAAGTTTTTTATATCTAATTTTCCTATATCTGATATCTTCTTTGGCAATGTTAAATTATTTGGTGCCAACTTACTAAGTCCATCTCATGCATAATCATAATTGTTCTGTTATTTATCAGGAAATGGAGGCCTATATACGAGGTCTTATTCCTAATTTAGCACAACTACGTGACATGCCTGCAAAATTTGTTCAAATGTACTGCCGCATAGCTGCACACAAATTCTTCTTCTTTTGTGATCCTCATAGACGAGGTTTGCATGACTATTTTTTTAGTTAGAATACAAATTGTTGTCTTGTATTATTTCAGTCATCAAATACTGGATTAGTCATTTAGAATATCTGTAGTCCTATATGTGGTAATACAAAATGGTTGAAACTTATATTTTTTTTTTTGTCTTTTGCTTACAGGGAAGGCCTGCATAAAGAAGGTCCTTCTTAGTAATTGTCTTCAGGAACTAATGGAATTGCATCAGGTGAATTCTGCTCTTTCTGTTTTGCTTAGTTGCCTTAGTAATTCAAAACATTGAAGTGCATGAATAGCGAATAGCTTATTAGATTCTGATCTGAAGTTAATTTTTCGCTACAAATCTTTGCTATGCTAGGAAAGTGAGGAAGAAGTAACTGACACTGAACAAGCTGAAAATTGGTTTTCTTTGACTTCTGCACAACGCATATGTGGTTAGTACTTTGGTTGTGTGTTATATTGTCTTCTCTCTCTCTCTCTCTCTCTCTCTGGTAATTCTTTCCCTGGTATGAATCTCATCAATTACTATGAGTGTATTATTGATGAAAAAATTAGCCCTATTAAATGTGGTCCAAGACACACGAGAATGGAAATGAATGGTATCTCTGGGTTCTGTTATTCATAAAGTTTACTATTTTGTTTGCTGTATTAATCGAAGAAATTATAAGTGATGGACTGTGTCGACTCAAGTATGTAATCGATGCATTAGACTTTTATTAAATATTGCAATTTGGTTTGACAGCAAACAGCAAGTGGCATTATTATAACCAGTTAATCTTCATTTTTCTATAGATATGTTCCTTGCCCTTGATAAAGATATGAATGGAACATTGAGCAAGCACGAGCTTCGAGAGTATGCAGAAGGGGCTCTCACTGAAATTTTTATTGAAAGAGGTAGGGTTTAACATTTTCTTTATATATCATTGATCATGTCAGAAGCACGGTTGTTTTTTATTTACTCAAGATTATAACTTGTTATAACACACGTGAACAACATTAGCTCGACAGTTCATTTCGCATTTGCCTTTGTGTGAAATCTGACACTCATAATTGCCTAATGTCGAAATAGAAATTGATTCTCGTGATGGATATTTGAGGTAATTAGTCAATAAGTTTCTGCATTTTCATAATAGTTATTTTGAAAGTTATGAGATGTTACTTCCTACTTCATAGGCCATCTAAAAGTGGTGCGGTAATTCTTTTAATATGAACTCGCTCTCTCAAAATTAAAAAATAAGGTTGCCTAATACCATGTCACTAAATTTCAATTCAAGTGCTTTTCTTGTATGTTTGTTGCAGTTCTTTTTGTATTGTGGAGATACATTTCCCCCCAAAATAGGAAGTGTTACAGGGATAGGTTATCTTTTTTCATTGAGATTATGACTCAAGTTTTTGTGTTTATGCATCTCTCTTGACAGTATTTGATGAGCATGTCCGCCGAGGAAAAAGTGGAGGAGGAAATGCTCGGGAGATGGATTTTGAAAGCTTTCTCGACTTTGTTTTAGCCCTAGAAAATAAAGACACTCCAGAAGGTTTAGCATATTTGTTCCGTTGCCTTGATCTTAATGGACGGGGATACCTAACGACGGCTGATATTCACTGTCTTTTCAGGTTGGTACTATTTTCTTCTTGATACTTGAATTTCAAAATTCTATCATTTTATTTAGTTGCCGAGCAAATTTAGTTTTATTAATTTTTTCGCGTCTTGGTATTCACCTGCTCATTGCGAGCCATCAAGTGGAAGTATAGAAGGGGAGCATCTAAAAGCTGAGATGCTACCTGATACAATCTTCCTAGAGAAAACTCTGTAGTTTCCTGCTTGTAGTACTCGAGCAAGTTCTGCAAGTCTCAAATCTTCAGAGATATATTGGACCAAAAACAGAGAACTTTGTAGCAACCGGTACTAGCATGTGTAATGTTTCCCTAACGCTTTCTTTTCCCTGTTTAACAGAGATGTACACCAGAAATGGATTGAGGGTGGAAACTACGAGTTATGTATTGAGGATGTTAGGGATGAAATCTGGGATATGGTCAAGCCAAAGGATCCACTCAGGATTACCCTGTCTGATCTGCTTTCGTGTAAACAAGGTGGGACTGTAGCCAGCATGTTGATCGATGTGCGTGGTTTCTGGGCCCATGATAATAGAGAAAATCTTCTCCAAGAAGAGGAAGAGCCTGAAGAAGAATGACAGATGTGTGCTACTGCTACCCAAAGCTTGCTTTTCATGAACTAACACCAAATGGTTCTTAACTTGTATTGCGCACTGGCAGGATTTCAATTGGCTTGTGATGTATCTTGTTAGCTAATGTTATGTAAAAAGATGTAGCAATTGATACATGCTCATGGTTAACATTTACTATAGTAGATTTGTTTGTAAGTTGCATGATTTCCAATAACATTCCCCTTCTATAGAGTTAACTCGTGCGGCAAGGCGCCTGTGTACCTTGATTAATAATGTTGGTAATTCAACAATGGCTTGATACACTACTGAAACAATAGTAAGTTGCACTCTGTCCCCACCGTCCTAAACACATTTTTTTGTGGAAAAAAAAAAGAGACAAGGTAAGAAATCTAATATATATATATATATATAGAGAGACACACATCGAACGCTATTCACTTATAGTCAAGGACCAAGATTTCGAAGAAAAGAAAACGGAACCAAAGAGACTGGATCCACTATTATAGCAGTGTGCCGGTAATTCAATGGCATTGCCCCAGGCCATCAAAGGTCATAAGAAAAATTATAGCAGTATATAGAGAAGCAGTTAGCCGTTGTTTTGCATAAGCAACTACAGTTTCAGATAATGGAGATTTCCTCCTTTCACCCTCTGCAATTCATTTCCCTAACAATGGTGACTTTTGTCCATTGCCTTGCAGCACAGGCATTTTCATCCATTCCAGTCAACTGGTCGTGCAATACGTATATGGATAATTTGAAGTATCCTTACATGGCACCATTAGCATTCTCTTACACGCAATTTGGGATTGGATTGAGCAAGCACATAAATGGTGAATTCTATCTTCATTTGGGACAGAAAGGAACTCGGTCCAAGAAGATGAACAACCTAATAACAGACACTAGAAGCTAGAGCGAAGTTGATGCTAAGATCTCTTAATTGACCCAAGTTTCTACATAATTATCTCCCTGTCCACCTGTTGCAGATTGATTCTCTCCAGCCAAAATTGACTGCAATTCCCCTCAAAGGTGATTTGAAGTAGACTTAATTGATCCGTTTGTTCTCCAGGCTCAAGTTGACTGCAATTCCCTTCAAAGGATTTGAAGTAGACTTAATTGAACCGTTTGTATGTAACCACAGCATCATATGTTTCCATAGCGAGTGAAGTTTCTGCAAAACATCTAAAAGACATTTTCTGCTCAGAATTTATTTGTTATGGATTAAAAAAGGGGGGTCAACGGAGAGTATCCATGGAGTAGGACATGCAATAAGACGTCCAGTTTTTGATAAACCCTAAACTAAGAGCAAGCAGCATCCTATAGGTATACTGCCTTTGACTCGGTATTTTCTACGTGGTTGCATTAATTACAAAACATGGAAATAATTATTATCTAGTGAGGTTGGCTACATTGCTTTGGAAGCACCTTCACAACCTCTCACAGAAAATTGACATGGTAACTACTCGCAATCTTTTCATAAACCAAAAGACCCTAAATATTTTGTATGTGTTTCTCCGTTTTATAAGGATGTCAAGACTGAGATCATTTGATCTTGTAAGTCATGCTTTCTACTGTTGAATTCAAATTCTAGATGCTAGTTTCATAATTAACGAATAAAGATGATCAGTATTTGAATTTTGTACCTTAATTCATGCCAAAACATGTTTGTCCAATTATGCAAAAAAGGTCGCAAAGGTGCAAGAAAGTTGTCTTCAACACCATGTTGTGCTGCTTGAACATCAAAGTTTCCTTCAAGGCTTGCAATGTAAAGTGATGATGCAACATGAATAATAACAGATGGATCCGGGTCCTCAAGGATTGCCTGCAGCTCCCTTTTAATCCATGGTTCTATTTTCTGCAGTACTCTTTCTTTCAAGTAGCCATCTCTTGATACCTTCTACAGGTTCGAAAAAAAAAAAAACAAATTTAAATGCATAAATCAAATTATTTACCAATAATTAGAACTAAACTACAAAAAATTTTGGACATTAATTTGAGCATAATATGAGCTAGATTTTCCCTAACACAAAGGAATGCTTCATAAATATTGAATGTAGCCATAAGAACAGCAACATGTCAACCGCTACTGAACATGAAAAAAAAAAAAAAAAGAGATAATAACACAAACCTGCTCAGGAGATGAAGGAACAGCTTGCAAGCTTCTTTTGTATACACTGCGAAACAAAGAAATAAAACAATTTTAGCTACCGCCAGAGGCCCGCCCAAAGCAAACTAGTTCATATTTACAAATGTTTCAGCAACAAATTTTGCAATAAAAAATCAATATGCAATCTACCTAGCTCGCCATTGAAGCTTCCTTTCAGCAATAACATCAGAAGGCACAGACCCTGGCCGCCCAAATGTTCGCCTCCACGGCAAGGGCCTACTTCGCATCATCCTGAACAAAAAACAATTACGATTTCCATATTCAAGCAGTAATCATTTGATTATTACGGAAATTAAAAATTATGAGCTTGAGGGCTCACTGTTGTCTAACTCTGGAGCTGAAGTCAGGTTCAACAATGGCTATTTTACCCTCCTTTAAAGCACGTAACTTCTCCGTAAGGAAATTTCGAGATGAGAAACTGATCTTGTAGAATAAGGAATCGAACGCCGCGTTGCAGAGAGGGCACTTGCGCTTCAAATCGCTCCACTTCCGAATGCATCGCAAACAGTAGGCATGCAAGCAAACAGTGATCACCGCAGTTCTGCGATGGTCCCCGAGATCTTTCAAACATATTGGACAGGTTTGCCCTCGTATCGCCGGCCAAATTACCCTTAGAAGAAACTTCTCGCGATTGAGGTCGTGCTTTTCTGAATTTCGTGATGACGAAGAAGAAACAGAAGAGGAATCCATTCTTTAAGAGAGACAGAGAAGAAGTCAACAGTGCCCGGTGGACAAAAATCGGAGGCCTTTGAAAGGCGGTTGCATCTCTGGCGACATCATCAGCCGTATTGGGCTTTTTGTTTATAAACACGTCATCACTTGCGCTCTCGGTCATAATACAACCGACTGCAGGTTACCAACTTGCATACGACAATAACCAAACTTAAGGTCGTTTTATCTGGGCATCAAACTTAGTATTTATCCAACGACATGAACGACAGAACAACCAGATTAAGCATATGTACTTTTTTTCTTTTGAAAAAAAAATGGAGGACCAAAATTATAATTTACTATTACATGTTTGTGTGCAAAAAGATACAGACAGAAAAGTGGAAGATGGAGACACTGATTTCAAACCAAAGAGAGAAACCGGCGGCAATCGGCTTTGTAGTGTACTATATCCAGGCAAGAAATTTCGGTCATAAACCCTAAACCCTTTGCTGATATCCAAATTTCGACACGCCAACTCGCACGATTTGAAAATTTCCTCATCCATTCTCTTCTCTTTCTCTGCAAATATGGAAATTCCAAAGGATCAAATCACCACTCTCTTCGATAATGACCTCTACAGCTCTGCTCAAATGCTAGTAATTACTTTTTTTTTTTTTTTAAATTCCAAATTATCCTTTAACCCTATTCTGTGTTACTTATATTCAATTAGAACACTAATGAATTTCTCTCTCTTTTTGTTTTTCTGAAAATAGGGTTGCTTTCTTGTTTCATCGTCTTCTATTAATCCTGAAACTAATCCCCAACTTAAGGCCGAAAATCTGGTAATGGTTTTTCATTTCCTTTTCTATTCAACTATTTTAGCTCTTATACATCTTTTCCTAAATTATTGCTTTGTTTCAGATTTTCCTTGCAGACGCATTTTTTCGTGAGAGGGAGTTTCGTAGAGCAATTGTGAGTTATTTAACTGATTGAAGCTAGTCGCTTCAAATTATGGATATCAATGTTGTTTTTGAAGTTATTTTCATTTGTTATTTTGGTGGCAGCATACATACAAGCAGGCTTTACAGTATTATAAGATAATCCCCAAACAAAATTCAACAACTTCTAGAAGTTCATTGTCAAACAGGTCTTCTTCTCCGAATTCTTTTAACATTTCGGCAATTAATGAAAATGAGGTAGCTTCATTATTTGTTTTGACAAGTGAAGCAATTAATATTTGTTTTAGTGGTGAAGTAGCTGATGTTTGTGGAATTGTATGCTTGGTGTTGAATTTTCTGTGGCAGGTGAAGTTCAAGGTTGCTTCTTGCCATTCTGCCTTGAGTGAAACTAGAGCGGCACTTGTTGAGGTTTTGCGTCCCTAGTCTTTGGTTGCTATGTATTTCTGTTTTGTTAGCTTTTTACGTGTAAGCATATTATGTTGCCTTTTTTATTGCAATTGAGCAAGTTACAAGTTACCTGACAGTATTTAGTTGTGCATTTCCTTTTGTTTTCTCTTCTTATATAAGCTCAATTATGCAGATGGAGGGAATTCCTAGTAAAGCAAGAACTTTACAGATGAGTCTATTAATGGCCAAGCTTTATCGAAACTCTAGACATAACCGCTTTGCTATTGCCTGTTACAAAGAGTGTTTAAGGTTTGTTATGTCCAGTCTGTACCTCTTTCTCTCATGCACATCTAATGGCTTTGTTATAGGGGGCAGAACTCTCCCATTCTTTAAAACTCTCAATCTCATTCGATCCCCTTGGTCTCATTGCCAGAGTACTTGAATAGGCACTCTAGTTGGCACTTTCTCGTGCTGGTTGCTTTATGTTAAGTCTTCTCCCTAACACATTAGTAAATATGAGATATTTTATTTTTTTTCCCCCAATGTGTATTAAAACTATGCATACATATGTACGTGCTTATATTGATCTTATGTCGAAAAATGTAGCTTGCTATTTCTAAGTCATTGTTTTTACCATACAGATTCCTCGTTCTGACTGCATGTTGATTCACATACATGCATGAATTTGTTACTTTTATCAAATTTTAATACAAGTATTGTTATATTGCCATTCTGAAATACATTGCTCTCTTCGCTCCCTCTGCAGGCATTGCCCTTATGTAATTGAGGCTATAATAGCATTAGCTGAACTAGGAGTGTCTGCCAAAGACATCATTTCAATTTTTTCACAGGTTTGTTCATAAGAGTTTGAAGCCATTTTCACACAGCTAAGTAGAAGCTTTTCTTTTGTCCAAGATCAACCACTTTATCTCGGTGATTAATTATATTTCTTATGTAAGCCAGAAAAAGTTTCATAGAGATGGTCCGGTTGTATAATTTTTAACCATGCTCTATCTATTGGAGTTACTAGATAAAGGAACTGAGATTAGCTGTGTTGAGCTTGATTTGTGTTGTGTATATGGAGCTTCAGTTTCTAGCCCACTTGACTAAGACTTAATTGGTATGGAGCTTAGTTTGATTGAGTAGAATTAGGGATTAAATATTGTAGTAGAAGCTCTAAATGAAAAGAATCAACACTTTAACAATAACTGAAATAAATAGCGGTGTGGCTTTCCATGAAACTTACACCACTTTTACATAAGTATGTTTAACTTGAGCCTTTATTATGGGTTATAAATTGGCATAGCTTTTTGTAATGTCTGATTTCGAGTAGTTTGCTATCTTTGTGGCTATTTGTCATGTGATTGCAGGCTTCAAATAGAAGTGGAAGGGCATCAATTGATCATGTTGACTCAAATCGTTGGCTTCAAGTGAGTATAGGATGAAGTAGTTGGGATTCGATATCTTTTACAAACCTCTCATTGCTTTGTATTTCTCTCAAGTATTTGTATTTGTTTTCACTCCCCACTATTTTTTTATAGAAAAATATATTCTATGATTTTTTTTTTTTCCTCCTTGAGTTGCATGTTATATCGTAGTTAATGCTCAGCTTGCTAGCTTAATGATGTTATTTCTTTGCAGCGCTATGTGGAGGCACAATGTTGCATTGCTTCAAATGATTACAAAGGTAAGGTCTTTGTGATTGCTGTTTGAGTTTAACAATTGATTGATGTCTCTCTCTCTCTCTCTCTCTTGGTAGGTGGTTTGGAACTCTTTGGAGAACTCCTACAACGTTTTCCAAATAATATACATATGTTACTTGAAATCGCAAAGGTTAGAAATGTTGCATTATGTCGCATCAAAGATGATTAAAATTGGGTTTATCTGTGTGACTTATGCATAAAAACAATGTTTTAAGGTTGAAGCCATTATTGGAAAGAACGATGAAGCCATAATGAATTTTCAGAAGGTATCAGATTTTTCTTTTGTTCTATAGATGTCCATAATCATCATGCAAACTAACGTATTATCTTCTGGTCTTCCAGGTTCGATCACTTGATCCATACGTCATGACCTATATGGATGAGTATGCAATGCTTCTAAAGATAAAGTCTGATTACTCAAAGTTAAATAAGTTAGTGCATGATTTGCTGAGTATTGACCCTACAAGGCCAGAAGTTTTTGTGGCTTTGTCTGTCCTGTGGGAAAGGAAAGATGAAAGAGGAGCATTGTCTTTTGCTGAGAAGGTTGACTTGTTTTTTTTTTTGTGGCATGTATTTTGTTATTTTTTTGAGTCATAATCTCACAAAGTTCAAAATTTTGCAATCAGAGTATCCGAATTGATGAGAGGCACATTCCTGCTTACATAATGAAGGTATGCAGATGATATATCTCTCTGGTAGAATAAAGATTATCTTGCTCGAGGTTTTTATGTATTATTTTTCTGGACCTTTCTGTAGATACATACCTAACCCCAGCTAATAGATCCATATAACTTACCCAACTAGATTGGGGTTAGGACTTTAGCCTATTTATCTTCGATGAAATGAGCACACCACCATATTATATTTTCAGGGCAATTTGCTCTTATCACTGAAGCGGCCAGAAGCAGCTGTAATTGCTTTCAGGGGAGCTCAAGAATTAAGACCAGACCTTCGTTCATATCAAGGTGAAATCTGCAAAGATGAAAATGAGATAAAAATATCTATATTTTTTATTGCATAGCCTCCAGGTTATTTGTACTATTAGCATGCATGCTTGATGCAGCTCTTTTATTGAAGGAAATGTGGTTAAAGAAAATAAGCCTTGAAATTAATTGGGGTGGATTACAATTTCAGGTCTGGTTCATTCTTATCTGGCTTTCTCCAAAATCAAAGAGGCTTTGCATGCTGCCAGGGAGGCAATGAAGGCCATGCCTCAATCTGCTAAGGCTCTAAAATTAGTTGGGGATGTACATGCTAGTAACTCTGGGGGCAGAGAGAAGGTAAACCTGTGACAAATCATTTTAGAATCTCCTCTCCTTACCTTTTTCTAGGTTAAGGTCATTTTGTATCAAGTAAAATGTTATCACCAAATTATGAGTTATGAAGAAGCCATTATTTACCTCAATTGGAAACAGGCAAAAAAGTTCTATGAGTCGGCACTGCGGCTGGAACCTGGTTATCTTGGTGCTGCATTAGCTTTGGCCGAGCTCCATGTAATCGAGGGTCGAAATGGAGATGCAGTATCTCTGCTCGAGCGATATCTAAAGGACTGGGCTGATGACTCTCTTCATGTCAAACTGGCTCAAGTATTTGCTGCCACAAATATGCTGCAAGAGGCTTTGTCACATTACCAGGCTGCATTAAGGTTAACCTCATTTAATGTGCTCTGATTTCTTTAATTCTAAAACTGCAATAGAGCATTGGTCTTTGGCCTTGTTGTTTGTAAGATGCTGTGTCATAGGCTGTGAATAGTGCACCAGATGGCGATGCCCCAGTTGTTATTGCCTTCAATTTAAACTGTATTTTGCTTTGCAGAATAAACCCGCAGAATGAGGCTGCAAAGAAAGGGCTAGAGCGTTTGGAAAAACAGATGAAGGTTTGTTTTCTGCTTGTATACTTTTTGTTACATCCACATTTAGTTTTCACTTTTCATCCCCACAGTGTTTGTAACTGTTACATGGAATTTGGTGATCCTTGAATATTTGTCTAATGTGAACCTGCAGTTAGTTGAAACTGCAGTATTGTGACATTCGTAAGCAAAATCTATTCTAGAGTTTTGTTTTGGGGGTGAGACCACAGGTGTCTAGAATGGTTTTAGGGGAAATTTTTCAACATTTATTGTCGGAGTTGTAATGGGCAACTTATTGTAGGGAGTGGATCCAGATGCACCCGAGGAAGATGAAGAAAATGAGGTGGAGGATGCTGATGCAGACCAAGAAGAGCCTGAGCTTTTGTGAGAGCATACCCAAACAAGGTCTTGGAATTTTAGTAGTGATGGAGAAATGACATCATGAAGATTATGAATTTGGAGAAAAAAAAATGCTACACAAACTCTGCCGCCACAGACCGTGCCTCTAAGCACTTGGATAAATCAATTGAGAGACAATCAGAAATTGCAACGTTACCGCAGCACTTTACAGTCTCAATCGATTACTATTGGCGAAAGTGACATGAGGTGAATGAATGTTTTTTTTTTTTTTTTTTTTTTTTCAAAACTGTTGCCGTAAGAAGATATCATTAAGGATTCAATGAAGCCTGAAGGTCTCACGGGCGATGTAAAAATGAATATTTTGACTGATGTTGTATTATTGCTCCTTTTCAATTGTAATGTCATAAAAAGAGCTTAAGAACTTGATTGGGTATCAAATGAACTCTTATGTAATTCACTTTCCAAATTTAAATTTTCAGGTTTACTATTAAGTAAAGTTTTAATTGGAACTTTACATTTTTGTTTTTATAAAACTAGTTGGCCTAAAGTTTACTAAAATTAATAGCATTTATAAGCAAAATCTAAACTTGAAAGGAGTACTAATTGAAACTATAAATTCTAGGCACAAATTAGTAAAATTATATTTTCAACAAAACAAGTATGCATTACATGCACATCAACGTGGTTTTTTAAATTAAAGTTTGGGACAGGTTGACCAGTCGGATAGCATAGCATGTTCTTGCCTTCACTTGCTATTTTTATCCTTTCAATTTTCACTTGCTAGACATTGAATGGTTTTCTTGGGGTGGGAACTCGATTTTCCATAGATTGCAATCTTTGTTTAAGATGAAACACTTCAACCTGCAAGGTGATGCACTGTTAATACCAGAGTCTTAATTAAGATGAAGAAAATAACTGTTAAAATGAGCATTCTTCTTTCTTTATTCCTCAGGTATATGGTCTGGACTCTGGAGTCATTACCTGTAGTTGGAATGCTCTAGCCCTTTCCCCTGCAAGGACTCCCCTTGTAGAATGTAGCTCCTGCAAGAAAATACAATGTCAAAACTAACATTAAACGACCAATCCCAATATTGCGAACTTGTATTTTGGAAGCTACCTTCTGCGTATCGTCCAAAACTGCCTTAAGGAAAGCCACGTCATGCTCCAACCTTACATTGTCGGAATGAACAATATTTGATAAGCTGTTGGCCTCTTCTTGTGCTAGCTCTACACTAGCTAACCTCTCTTTTAACAATTCCATCTCCCTCAGTGCGTCTGTCAACTTTTTCTCTAACTCTTGTTTACTCTTCAGAACAGATGATAGATTTTTCTCTGCAGAATCTCGACTTGATAATGCAGCAGCCAGTTGTCCTTCTAGAACCCCATTTTTTCTTATTAGAGCAGCTATTTTTGTTTCATACAATTGATATATGCTTGAATGAGCACCTCCTGCCATACCATCAGTCTCTGGTACTAATACGTCATCATTGTCAACTGGATGGTTTCCAATTGCTGGGTTTTGGGAGTTCAAATTTTCAGATTCAAATCCACAAGATGCCTCCTCCGCAATAATTTTACCTATAGAAATGTTAGTCTGAATTGGCATATGTGTTTGATTCATTCGATGCTCCCTTGCCTGAAAATAAAATCATGTTAATGTCAATAGAAAATTCAAATACATTTCACTTTGAACATATGTTTAACTACTTATAGAAGAATTGAAAGAGTAGAATAAAATGCATGCAAATGATGAATTGCAAGGATAGAGCAGACCAATTATTATGAGGGGTAAACAAGTGCAAAAGGACTTTAACAAACCCAAAATTTGCGTAAAAACTTAGAAACCTCAGATTCATAAACTGAAAACTGAGCTTTATAAAGCATGCTTGATTTCAATTAAGGATATTTAATTGGAGAACTATCAACTTACAGGAGATGAAGAAGTTCCTTCTTCTAAATTCTTCACCATCTTAACAGCTGTACCGTGTTCTTCATCATGAAATTGCTTGCGCAGTGAGACATTGCCAGGATTTGGATCAACAAGTGTCTCTGACAGAGATTTCCTAGCAGATCCATGCTGCTCAACTGCAGATGCCAAATTTTGTCTTGCAGTGGAATCAACCGAACGCTGGGAAGAACCAGTAGTAAGTTGTGCAGCCAGCCCTACGGATGATGAGCGTTTTCCAAACAACAAACGTCCAGTACCTTTATTAGCAGCAGACTGTCGACCCATGGATTCATTCTTATCCATGCCTATAACTTCAACCTGTAATGCATTGTGAAATAAATTAATTCAGTAAAATCAACTCCTTGGCAAAAATGCGATTTCAGCTCCCAACCTGATTTGATGGCTCCTTTTTGGATCCTCCAAATGCAACAAGAAAATCCTTTTCCTTGTGCTGCACAAGCACCAGGCTAAATCCCTAGGAGAGAAAATAATGATTTAGACAGACAAATATAATGAAAAGGGACAAGAATAATGCATGCTCATCCCTTTCTCTGCAAATTAGTCTTCAAGATTATTCCACCGTGAGCTACATTACTGGTGACTGGATTCATTTTGTAGCAGGGAATTATGCAGAAGCGAATATCACCGTGAGCTAACCTTATTTGATGTGATAGAAGATGGGGATGATGCAAAGGCCACAGACCATTCCACTTTCAGAATATCAAAAATCAAAGTTTCTGAGTGTCCTGCACGCATCATGAGAAAAGTTTTCAACTGCAAGTACAACTGTGTGACAAAATGTCGATGAATACACAAATAATGCATCCATGAATTAGTAACAAGGAATTAAATCAACTCTTAAGGCATTTAGGCATCAAAGACCTAGCAAGAACTGAAGCTAAAGGGACCAAAAGAACAAAAGCTAGCAATTAATGGAGCACCAACTTGAACCTGACATAAAGAAACCAGAAAACTCACTAGCACAATGCAATACTAGAGAAACAAACTAAAAGAGTATTGTCCTTTTTATTGCAGCTAAAGTTGCAAGTATTAAAAAACATATGCTTCTTAGCTCATGAGGCATACGTTTTTTTCTGCTACCACCCCCAGCAATGTACCATTTATTTCCACATAAGACTCCACAGCAACCAGCCCTTGGAGACGGATGGAAACCTCGTATCTTTATTCTCGACCAAACCATCTGAGTAAAAATATAATGTATCAATGCACCAACTACTATGAAGTTACTTTTATCTGGCCACAAAATAACCCACATAGCAATATTAGGAATGAACTGAGCACCGTTTCGAAGTCAAGTGAATACAAGTCATTCAGAGTTCGCGACTTTGATGCTCCTCCAAATATAAGAAGCATTTTATCATCACAAAGAGCAGCCACATGATTGGATCTTGGAGATGGCCCTGTTCCACTGCACGCACAAAGGAATGCTAACTGAAAACCTTAATGCGTATGCCCATCATGTATACCAGAGAACAGGGTAGCAAAATCAACTCACGTGCAATGTAAGGGAAGCCATGTTAGAGACTTCAAATCAAACATATGTAGATCATTTAATTTTCTCCTCTTACCATCTTCACCTCCAAATAGAATTAAAACAGAGCTTGCCCTAACTACTGTATGACCACTGCGAGCAACCTGCAATGCAAATTAAATTTCACATCAGGAAGCATGCTTCAATTTTCTAAGCCAAATTTGTCCAAAAAATTAAGATCAGAGCTCAAAACGGAAACAGCAAAATTAGATCATCAATTCAATCAAGGGAATGATTCGATAGAATTGCAAATGTACACAAGGAATAGATCTTTTTGCTGAAAGGCTTTGAATTGAAAATGTCACAGCAATTGTCAGATAGGCTGTGATCATACCGGCACATCCCCTTTTGCTTCCAAAAGAGACCAGCACTCTGTTTCTGTGTCAAATGCCCAAACTGCAAAAGCCAGAAAGACAATAGAGTAATTGCACATCACCTGGGAGAACCAAGCAATGCACGAAGATCCATCCTGAAATACCTGAAATTCTATCGCTAGCAGGATCAGTTTTTCCTCCAATTAGAAGTGCCTTCTTCCCCCATGAAACCTACACAATGCATATGAAGTATTTTAAGCACATATTTACACATCATGTTTAAGTAAGAAAAAACAGCAAATTAGCACACATGAAACTCATTATATCCATTTAAAACAGGAACAATATCTTTCGCGGAAAACTAAAACCAAACTTTCATCCTTATAGAATGATACTGTCACATATAACTGGAGAAATGCCCTACATATAACGATGTAGTTGAAAGGTACTGGTAAAAAGCTATGTGACAATACCAGACTATGGCCTCTGCATGCAGGAATCTTTAACGGCAGGCTGCTTGGTGACAAGTAAAGCTTAGATGAAATTGCGGTCCAGGTAAATTGGTCAAAATTAAGCACCTGAATTGGAGATAAAAATGACAACATTAGCTCCACCGTATAGTTCTTGACTCGACATACATTTACCATACTCTAAAATGAAAGATTTGAGTGACCACACTCAAATTTGATCACTTCCGAACAAATAATCTAGCAATGGAATATTAAGTAATTTTTTCTTTTGTCCACATCAAACAACCAAAAACAAATGGAATGTGAAGAAAAAAAATCTGTACCTGTACATCATCTAACAATCCATTTCCAGATTCACCACCAACCACAATCATTTTTTTACCAATCACAGTCGCAGCATGCTATTCAGAAAAATGACAAAAAAAGACAAAAGTTTTCAGTTTTTCCTTAGCATATGCACAAGGAGATAACCAATAGACTATAAAAATCAACAAAATATTACATTGAAACGAGGCATGGGTTTTTCCCCAGATACAGACAACACCATCCAATTCTCAGAGCTCCCTGAAGTAGAGCTATTAATCTCGGGTGGAGCAGACGAACACTGACAATCAAGCTCATCGAAATGACTGGTTGTAGGGGCAGCACCTTCACCCTATCGAAAAACCAATTAAAGATCTTAGCACAACGCATACAAACAAAACCATTGATGCCAGTTCACAACCAAACAAGTTGCGAGTCTTACATTGGGATTTCGCTTCTGGGTTCTAACGGGACTTCTAGTTACGAGTGTCGAATCTGACAGTTGCACCTTCTTCACTCTGAAGAGCAACATAATTGGAATTCAAATTTAGAAGCACTATATCAGCATCAAAGTCAAAATCTAACTTTTTGGACAGAACTGCATGATCAATTAGTTACCAGTCAAAATCTAGTTAACAATTAGATTCCTACAAATGATTCTTAACTGCATCTCAAAGTTAGTTTCTCGAGTCTCAAATGTTTCAAGCTTATATACCATAAATTTCCTCTACCTTTATACATTACTAAGTTTTTGAAAAAAAAAAAAAAAGAAAATAATCCCAAAAATAAACAGGCAGTAAAAGGAAACTTATATAAATAACTGACCTGCCAAGCTTCATGCGTCTACGAGAGAAACCAAACATTTTTGCTTGGAATAAAAGTGCAACTAACACCTTCTCTATCTCAAAGCCAAAAGCTACCAACGAAACCCTAAAAATTTTGGCAAATGCAGCCAAACATTATCAAGAAAAGACTCCCCAAAGAGGCAACAAGAACACACACACAAACACACACACACACACACACACACACACAAAAGAAAAAAAAGCAGACGGTCAAAAGATAAAAACTAATAGGAGCTTCCAATCAGTAACAAACACAAGAACAGACAACCAAATACATAATTACTGGGTTATGAACTTACCTATCAAAACAGACATTCGACAGAAAACAACAATGGACCCATGTTTGGTTACTGAGAAAACACAAGTATTGAAGAAGACGAAAGATTCCAAAAGAAAATGAAAAGTTGCTGCAAGTACTACAACTGAAAAATAATACAATGTAAATCACTGGTCTTAAAAAGCCGGTTATGTAAAAGGGCTACTGCTTTCTATTAGTGAGCTGTAAGTGAGGCGAGAGAGAGAAAGATAGAGGTGTCAAAGTTATGGCATTTGTCGTCATTGGCTTTGTTTTGTGATTCTGGTTGAGATTTTAGGAGAGAGAGTAGTGATAAAGGTTGCTTTTTTCTTTTTGGCTTTTTCCTTCCAAAAAAAAACAATTAAAAATATCATGGAAAATGATTAATCTTGTCATTTTGCGTCCTATTTTTTTTTTTTTTTGAGAAATAATTAAACGATTTTTAATTTTATCCTCTTTCTATATAACAGAAATATATTGAACTTTTATTATGGATAATAGTGACGGAACGTGAAAAAAAAAATCAAAATTTAAAAAAGCAAAATTGGAGAATTTTCATAAAATTTTTATATCTTATATTATAACTTTTAAAAAGATTTTAAAACTAAGGGGCACGGCTACTGCTAGGAGAAAATAAATTTAACTAGTGTTATTTATTTTCTAAGTTTTACTGTTTAAAATTTTAAATTATCATTATAGAGAGAAATAATATTTTTGATTGAAGTGCAAATTAATTTCATTTGCATATAATTAAGTGAAGGCAGCACGTGATACAAATAAATAAAATAAAATAAATTATGAATCAAATGGTAAAAAGAAGAAGAATGGATTATGAATAGTTAAATTGAAATCTAATTGCAGTACTTATTACCGCAATTATTGTAATAATAAAGAAACAAATCCTGAAATAGAAATGACCGTTTGGGTTTGCGTTTTAGTTAGTCGAGGCTCCTTCCGTTCAGACAGACCAATAAACATTAATTAGCTGCGGCAGTGGGCTCCACAGTCATTTGGGTGACTTTCTTTTTATATTGGGACTTGAATCGAATCTGTCCTCCACCCCACGTGTTACTACTGTTTTGTTTGGAATCTGTTTGGACGTTGTGTTCCTTGCACGGCCCAGCCCATCACTTATTTCTTAATATAGGCCCATATCAATATAAGTTACTTTGAATTGGCCCAAACTTAGCCCAATTTTGAAGACTTTAAGCTAAGCCCACTATCCCCAAACAAGCAATGGATCAACTGCCGGCGTTTGATGGGTTCCGTTCCGTTTATGGTAACAGTGTGCATGTAATGTAAGTATAGCCATCTCAATTATTATTTAATCTCCCTTCCATCTTCATGCAAGCTTTTATTTGGATTTTCTACCAGCAAAAGTTAGAGGGTTTGAAATCAAAAATTGTCACTATTAATAAATATTATCTAAATATAATACTCAGCTCGAGCGTAGGATCATTGGACATATGGAAAAAAAAGAATTAAAAATAATATTCGACATTTCTCCATTTTATCTATTCTAAATCTACATAGTTTATGCCAATGATGAAATAAGAGATTCTATTTGGTTATTACACATTCATGTCTCTAGATAGATTAAAAGTAATAGGAAGTTTGTGTATGTATATGTATATATAAAACTAGGATCTAGCTGTATTAACTCATAATAAATTAAGGAAACTACAATAGTTTTATTATTAGCAAGAAGAACATAGCATTACATGAAATACTACATTACAAAAAGGAGTACTACGTACGCACCTGATTACCTATTAACCATACATATAGTATAGAGCCTCATTGTAAGTATATAATAAACTCAGCTTCCGATACATAGAATGTACCATCATCATACATATATATATATATATATTTATTTATTTATTTATTATATTATAATTGTATATTATAGGACCATGATAGTTAATTAATTGTAATTAATTACTCAAACCCACAATGCGCCTGCACGTATAAGCATAGGGATTAAGGAGCGATTGAGGTGAAGAGCCATAACCTCATTGGCTCCACCCACAAGTTCACCACCAATGAACACAGCCGGTAGGGTTGGAGAGCCAAGTCTTGATAGTGCTTGCTCTATTTCTCTTCCTCTTGCTATCTCATCTAGCTCATGAACTGCCGGGTTAACCCCAAAATCGCTAAGCAATGTCTTGATCGCATGGCACATGCAACATGTGCTCCTGCTAAATATCACCACTGGTCTTTGTGCTGCCAATTGTGTCACCCTCTCCATTGATGAACTCTTCTTTCTCTCTGTATCTATTCTTTTTTATTTAAGATTATGATGGATTGTGCTGTGGGTTGATGGGGTCTGAGGAGAGGGATATATATAAGGCCGGGTTCTGAGGATGAGAACAAAAAAGAAGGTTTCAATATGAAGCAAAATGAGAATGTTCTATTAGATATTTGTGTTTGGTTTGAGAACCACAATTTTGTTCCACTAGAAAAGGAAATGCAAAAAAGAAAATTGCACGATATGGAGAATATTTCATACGGAAATTTATAGAGACGTATCATCTTAGTACGGTTTCATTCACATTTATTGCAAAACTGATAGTTGCCCACATTTCTATTGTTCATTTTTATCTACACAGAGAGTGTCTTTTTCCAAGAACGCATATATGTTGAGGTGGGAGAAAAGAAAATTTGTTGCATTTATCCATCTGGGACCTTTCCTGATAGTAACAAGATTCCCACTCAATTCAAGGTGTTTCATCCAATCCATTCCCATGAAATATTAACAAATTTCAATTTTCAATCAATAAATAATGGTCGATCATCAAATAACAAGTAAATTTATATAGAATATCTGAAGCAGGAATTTGGCTTCTTTTAAATTGGATATAAAGAAATTATCTTTCATTCTTTCTTTCTATGGACGCTATAATGAACTCAGCCTCCCCTTCTAGCACAGAGCTTTGCACCAGTTAAAAGCGATCGTACATGGAAAGATATCAGAGACATAGATGCCTGAGGTCCCCATTGGCATTACCGACATCATCCCTTGGCATGTAAAAAAAGGAGATGTGGGTGATCCGATGCAAGAACGATAAGATACTTCTTAAGATGTCCATACATTTAAATCTTGAGCTAAATTTAAAATGTAAAAAATACGGGTCTTTTTTCTCAATTATACTAGTATAAATAAAAACGAATTTGATCTCTCTACATATAATAACAATTAATCAATCGCAAAAAGGTACGACATTAGAAAACTCGAGAAACTCGATCGAGATGATATGCTAAATATATTATAGAAAAAAAAATCATTAATTAACCTAAAGTAAAGCTACTTAACTTTCTTCTTTTTCCACTTTTTGCGATTAACTCAAATCCTTGTCATTTTAACGTGAAAAGCAGATACGTATTCTTCATGAATGATCGTTATGATGTGTTGCTTTCTGTGTCTAGCTTCGGGTTATTGTCATCCCCCTGAATATGTGTATGTATATTTATATTTACATTTGTATAATTGGCTCAAGTCAGGAGCCAAGGGGCACATTCTAGGGTTACTTGATCGTAGCACCTACGTGTTCTCCACTTCTCAATCCGTATGCATGTTATATATGCATGTCTCATCTATTATCTCCATCCATTCCTTCTATTGCTATGAGACCATCATCTTTAATTATTTACAAATTTGAATGTCTTTTTTTTTACTATATATATATATATATATATATATAAAACTTTTACAAAAAAAAATCAAAAACTAATCATTAACACATATATAAACAGAGATCTCAAGGCTCAATAATGTTTTGCAAATGAAAGCAAAAAAAAAAAAAAAAAAAAAAAAAAAAAAAAAAAAAAAAAAACCATTTCAACTGCATGGTTTAAATCTCTACTAACTCTTGAATTATCCGCTAACTAAAGTCTTTAATTAAAATTTAATAGTATCCAGTAAACTTTGTTTTGATATTAATAATATTTTTCGGTATAACCAAGAGGTGTAATCCCTTTTGGACCGCAGAGTGTGAAATTTTTTTATCCTCTCAGTAAAGTGCATTTTTCAGGATCAAACTTATATTCTCACGTGAGTTCGCCTATAACGTAAACTAAAAGGTTGTTGGTTTCGATATTAATAATATTAATATGCATGCATGCATGACACACATATGTATATATGATTTTTGTATGTAGAAAAACTTATGTATAATGTGGGAGAGAATGAAGGGGATAAGATCCCCATAAAGAGGAATAGTGGCGAGTGGAAAAAGAATGTCAACTTTATAAAAATTATATGATAAAGAAGAATGCGAGGACGTATCCTAGCATCACATTCATATATATTTTTATTTTTATTTTATTTTATTTTTTCGGTAGGAGAGGTACCACCCTTACCTCCGCTGCTTACATATTACATATTCTCCTCTTTTCTCAAGAAAAGGAGATAAAGAAATAAATTAATAAAGCCAAGAGAGGAACATTTTTCTTTTCTTTTATACTATATACTCTTTGCCTTTTCTTTTTCTACTGTTACGTACCTTTTTCAGATACGAAACACAAAGAATACCTCCATCCATTATTAATAAAGAACGAAGAACAAGTATAATAAATAACAATAAATTGATGATTTCATCTTTCTATATCTCAAGATTAATTTACAGTTTTCACGTGCTTTTCTCTTAATCATTTATTAATTTTCTATGTTATTTCAATTCTTAGTAGTTAGTGATGTATAGAATTGTCCGAAAGATAACTAACAATGATGTGTCGATGTTAAACACGTGCATGGATATATTATATACATTTGGAATATATGTTCTGCTTTGTCATGATCTTGACAAACATTGAGGTTTTTTTTTCCTCCGTACCAACGTTTTCTAGGGTTTGATTCTATCCTTATACGATCTGATTGTCCATCGCATATAATCTGTGATTTTGCATCCTAAACGAGTCGTTAGAGTTTGGAAATCCGGTTTTTGCCTAAACGAGTTAGAGTGCAGTATTAGGTTTGAACCTGCGCTGATAAGGCTTGCTAAGTAATAAGATCATTGAGTGTAAAGATTTTAATCCTTTCCAACTTGATTAGCTTATGCAGTATTCAATTTCTATTGGCAAACTTTGAAACCTTGGCCCGATTTTACTACCTCGATCAACATCTTATTAGTATTTT
Source organism: Jatropha curcas (assembly GCF_041381405.1). Taxonomy (NCBI): domain Eukaryota; kingdom Viridiplantae; phylum Streptophyta; class Magnoliopsida; order Malpighiales; family Euphorbiaceae; genus Jatropha; species Jatropha curcas. The sequence goes on along the minus strand of NC_143157.1, from coordinate 28,982,861 downwards.
CAACTTGATTGGCTTATGCAGTGTCCAATTTCTATTCGCCCACTTTAAAATCTTGGCCCGATTTTAGTACCACAATCAACATTTTATCGGTAAACCAACGTCTTCTTTCTTGCTTTTTTAAAATACATAAAGTTGTTTCCCAAGTAATCTGAGATGGAAATTCTTTTGGAATACCGATACATACAGTAAATATATTTGCTGTTTACATTTTTAATTGTCAATAAATGTAGGATATTCTACCATGCATATGCAAATATTAACGTTATCATCCTATCCAAAGTTGACATTCCTCAACCTTACACAAGCAATATATATCAACTCTCTTACCAAATGGTAAACTGGAGATGCACTAGTGGCACTCTATCATCTGTCTGCGAAAAGGCAATAGCACACAGTACCCTGCGTTAAAAAAAAAAAAATCTTCTTTTACTTTCGGCACCATTTGGCTTATCCATATACTTATATTTTTCAGTCTTTTGGATTCCGGCTCACATCAAGTCCTTATCATTACATAAACAAAGATTAAATTTTGAGCATCCATATTAAAAGAAAAAAAATAAGAAATAAAACAACACAAAATCAGGAATCAATCCAAATATCTTAAAGAACCTTCACCTTTTCTTGATTTCTTTGTCGCCTTGTATTAAACAATTAATTCAAATAAAAAGAAACCCTCTCTCTCTCTCTCCATGCACTTATATATATATAAAAGCTCCAAAGAACTCCATAAGCATACACATAAACTAAGCAACAACCTTAATTTCCTTTCTTTACCTCTACACATGCTCCATTAATCGTGCTCTCTTGCATTATTTTTGTCAAACCTTCGGTTATAAAATTTGCCTGAAAACCTTCAAATATAACAATCTTTATTCTCCACATTTTGTTTTATATATAACATTTATTATATTATTGCACATTTTGTTATAATATACATACATATAAACAGAGAGAGGGAAGAAGATTTATATAAATGGATAGAGTAGCGAAGTTGGCTGGGCAAAAAGCAGTAGTTATATTCAGCAAGAGTTCATGCTGCATGTGCCATGCAATAAAGAGGTTGTTCTATGAACAAGCAGTGAGCCCTGCAATTTACGAGCTCGATGAAGATTCAAGAGGTAAAGAAATGGAATGCGCTCTTTTGAGGTTAGGGTGCAACCCTTCAGTCCCAGCTGTATTTATTGGTGGCAAATTTGTTGGATCTGCTAATACTGTCATGACCCTTCACCTTAATGGCTCCTTGAAGAAACTGCTTAGGGATGCTGGAGCTATTTGGCTTTAGTACTGCTTCTCATCTTTCTATACCATAACTACTTAATTAATAAAGCTAACTTGATCAGCTGTATTTTTCTTTAGTACATCTTGAGGCTATGTGTGTAATATTATGAAAAGATGCTCAAGTGAGATTCTTATAGTTTAATGAATTCGGTTGACTTGGGTATTCATTTTTGTTGATCAACTTCGCTGGTATTCTGTCTTGGCTTCTTCATGACATTTATGTAACTTTTTATTCTAGAATGTGTAGCTAGTTTTTAAATTGCATAACAAGGTGTTGCTAGATCATTTAATTGTTTATATAACGAGTTAATCAAGTGTCGTCTGCCTGGTCTTTTTACTTATATAAAGAGTGGGAAGGCTCAAATTCGAGTCATCTCGAACGCAAGTGGTTTCATAAATTTAGTAATTGATGAGCTCAGGGGAGGTCTATCCCATATTCTGTAGACTGCAGTGTTATTTCGTCTCATCGTGCCTCGCAATGAATAAAAAAAAAAGTTTATAGAACGATGTTAATTTATATAATATATAACCGTGAATATTACTATAATATAAAATAAGCACAGTGTTTGACGGCGTCTTCTTGACTTTTACATGATATTAGTGAGATTTCATATTTTAGGATTCGCTGATAATTATTTTTCCTGATATATGCTTTCTATATATATATATAGATAAAAATGGAACCTATACAATTTGGAGTTGGAATGAAGTTTGAAATTCAAAAAGCTAAATATGTATTAGGTGTCTGTCAATCGTAAGATGAAAATGAAGTTGCAAATGTCATATCGATCGAGAAATGGATATATTCCTCTATCAACAACTAAATCTCAGCCAGCTAGTGCTGTGTTTTTTCCATGATATGACCTTCGGATTTTTTATTCCAATATCGAGAAGCCAAGATATATCAATTCACGGTTCCTCAATGCCAATTATCTTCTTGCATTTCGAATTTTCTAGGGTTTGGTGTTCCTCTTTCAGAATCTTTGGATATGGAGATATCAATAATATCATCATCCTCACGAACCTCATGTTCTATCATGCAAATAATCAAAAAAATATAATAATAAGTAGTGGCTTACACACTCAGTATCTATGAGTATGACTCATCAACGAAAGGGATGTTGAATAATCAAAATCTGGATGAAGAGAAGATGCATGCATGTAATATAATAAAGAAGAAGATTGTGAAACCTGAAACAACTTAGACCACCATTTTTCAATTTTCTTCTTTTCGGAAAGTTACATATCCACAAAAAAAAAGTTGCTTAGATAAACCAACGACCACCATTCTTCTTCAATGTCCATATATATATATATTGCATGGAAGTGCTCATGAAATTGTGATTTTATTTTACAAATTAATCATACCAATTATTTGATTGCAAAAAATAATATGATTAAACACTTAATTAGAAAATTTTTGGTCCTTCGAAGCACCAAACTTAAGGGGAAAAAAAATCAAACAAAAATTTTTTTGATGGTAGCTAAGTAAGTAGGAGTTGGTGGCTAGTCCAGTGATTATCCAACCAGCATGAGATGCCAAGAAGAGACAGAAAACAAACGGATACTTCCATCTTTTGATGCCGCCAAACGTTTGTGAAATGGAATTTATTCCGCTTTATCTTAAAATAGCTTTGCTAAATGACACACTCTGTTTATAATTATAATTCCANNTTTTGCAGGGAAAGAGGAGAAAGTAATTTGGCACAGGCCTATTATTATTATTTTTTTTTAATTTTAATTTTTTTTATTATCAGAGCACAGGTGCCGAAATTTCTGGTATTTCAGTGCATCAGAAGTATCCCACTGATAATGTTCTGTATCCCCTTATTTTTGTTCACTCAGGGTCAGAATCAATTTATCTGCAACATATGGATGAGATTAGAGCTTGTTTAGAGTATGAACTAACAAAATTCTATGTATTTATTTAAGGTTAGTGTTGTATTAAGGGTACGTTTTGTAATGATTATATTATTAATTTGCCTTTGAGTATTTAGTGAATTGTGGCTTCAAGTCTGAAATTCCTGTCATTGGCGAAAACTGTATTCAATTTATTTATTTTTTTCATTTTGGGGATACAGAATAAGAGAAAAACTCCAGAGAAAGAAATAAGACATAAGCGTTTCATAGAGGCCAAGCCACCCCTTATACGTCACACCAAAGGAGTCGTACCACCCCAGGAGGGTGACAATTTTGTTTAAATATGAGATTCCTAAAGAAATTATAAATAGTATTATTCAAAGTTTATAATTATAATTATATTATATTATAATACTATTAAAAGTAAAATACTAGTGATAATTATAATAATTATACTAGTAATTACTATATTAAAGATAAAGGCTCTGTGATTTTTGATTTCCATTCTAATAGTGAGAATTGATCTCTAAAATGGCAAATCTTCGCACCACAACCGCCAACTATAAGAGAAACGTTGAACTGGCAAAGACCCAACTTGGGTGAAATTTCTTTGATGCTCCAAGCTGTAATTTTACCTCCTTTTGTTGTTTTCCGGCAGTGGTTTTGTCGTCTTTGGTTTTAATGTCCTCTGATGGAAGCATTAACAGAGGCGATTCATAACTTCGAGTTAAGGAGCTTGCTTCGAAGAACGCCGGCGAAGCGGTTAGTGATTTAAGCATCTAATTTTCCGGATTAGATTTAGGGCGAGCGAGCCAGTGGAAGCCATGGCCGCTCCCGCACGCTCTTGTTGAAGTTGAGCAGGACCGTCGAACTAGGGCGGACAGATTGGGTTCAGGATATGTTGGGCCCATGAAATACTGGGCTTTTATTGTTCGAGGTTTAAGACGCAAGATCGCTCTTTTTCCTTTTATGCCTTTATGGGTTTACACAGCGTGACGTCCTCTTCCGCTTAAGAAACCACCATTATTGATCTAACTGCTCCTCTGTTTTAAGAAATTTCAAAGCTTCTTTTATCTTATCCTCTCTACATTTGTAAGATTAAATGAAACCAAACTTTAGTGTTAAATCAGTTTTAGATCTGTGAGAATAATCAGATAGTAACAGAAAATGCACCCACCAAAAGAATATCATGCAAATGGAAGGAGATACTGCGTTAGAAGTAGAAGAAAAAGATGAAAACTTCCTGTATAAGCCGAAACTCGACCTGACTCAAGAAATCCATACACAAGACCGTATTTTGAGTACAAGATGTAACACCAATGAGAGACACCCACACCAAACCCACATATATGGGGGCAAAAATTAGCTATCTTCCCTGCTTTCCTGTAACAACAACTTCAAGAAAGGAAAAAGGAAAAAAGAAAAAAGAAAAAAGCCCTAAATACATAAGATTTAAAATCATGTTGGATACATCATTCTGCAGTGAGGATTTCCCTTTAAAAATGCCCTCCGAATCCATACACAACCCCAACCCTTGCCCTGAACCCTTCTTTAACTCTGGGTTTCCTTCCTTCAACCACATAATTGAAGCATTCAATTTTCATATCCCAACTACAAGAATGATACAGGACAAAACAACAGCAGTGAAAGTTGGTTACAACAAGAGTCTTATTCCCATGGAAACCAAGACATCGAGGATGGTGTATCTGCAACTTTTAATCTTTTTTTTTTCTTCTTCTTCATGACCCTCAGAAAGCAAGCATACAACATATTTTGCCATCACCAAACCAACATGAATGGGAACCATTTACTCATTTGTAGCATCGAAGCTACCCATTGCATTTGCTCGCTTTTTCTCTCTCCAATTTTCACCCCAAACTTTTGCCTCTGCAACTGCACGCTCTCTATCTAAATCTCGATTTCTTGGTGTTTCCCTTGCTCTGCTCGTATTTAATGGACTATCTCTCTGGGAATCTTGTCTCTCAGAATCATCTGATCCCCATTTCCTGCCAGACCCACCACCAGTTTCACTCCTTCCTAAATCTGCACCAGAGCTTAATTCCCTCACAGGATCACGCCTTCTATAATCAGGTGAATTTTTATAAGTAGAAGGGGAGCCATGCCGTCCGCGTCCATGTTCGTCTGGGCTATCTAGCCCATCTGCCATGCCCCTCCTGTCATCCCTGCTCCTAGGAGTAGATGGCCCAATTCTGTTACTTTGATTGGCAGCATTAGGGTCATAGGTCTGGGAAGCCAAATATGTGAGAGCAGTCACAACATCACCTATCAAAGGCCTCGTGGCTGCTTGTTCCTGTAAGCACATGGCTGCAACTGCAAGAGCTTGATATAACCCTCGCATTGGATAACGCCCTTGAAGCAGTGGGTCAGCCATTTTGGGGAACTTCCTGCGATCCTTGAAAAGTGGCCGAGCCTAAAAAAATCCCCCAGGTCCAACAGAATAACAAGGAGACAACAGAATTCTTGTTTTATGTCAATTCAACATAAGAATTTTTTTTTTTTTTCTTGGGAAAAAAAAGGAAAGAAAATTCCAATATGCATCAATACATTATTAAAAGAGTTTCCCATGGAAGATGAAGAGCAGAAAGCTTACCCATGCTACAAGATTATGCTCTCCAGGAGCCCGGGTATTATCAATGGCCTTGCGCCCGGTGATAAGTTCAAGAAATACGACTCCAAAGCTATAGACATCGGACTTTAAAGTAAGTTGACCAGTCATAGCATATTCAGGAGCACAATAACCATATGTTCCCATCACGCGTGTAGAGACATGAGTCTTGTCACCAACAGGACCCAACTTAGCAAGTCCAAAATCTGATAGCTTGGGGTGGTAACCCTCATCAAGAAGGATGTTAGATGATTTCAAGTCTCGGTAAATGACGGGTGGGTTTGCTTTGTCATGCAAGTACTCCAACCCCTTAGCTGCACCAGCCGCAATCTTCATCCTTGTGTTCCAGTCTAGGGGCTCCTTGTCCGCTGGAAGATCTGAAAACAAGATTAAAATACAGTAACAAGAATGAGTTGAAGAAATCATAGTTAACCAATTCACACTTCTAAAAAGTCATTCAAATTCATTACAGGAGAAGTTTGTAAAGCAATATCAGTCGAATACATCAGATTGCCATCTGTGCAATTGAAAATCCTCAACCTTTGATGGTAAAGTTTCAATGTAATAATGTTAACTAAAAGCATCTCCAGTGTCACAAGATAAGCATCCTAGTTGGTTTTATGATATTTTAAGCTAATTATATTTCCTTGCTGCGCAGCTCAGCTTAGACATTGACAATTGATTTATATGATCAAGAGCTCAGGTATTCAAAAGAACTATATCAACCGTAGGACTCAGTATTTCACTGATCTCAAAATAAAAAAGTGGAACTAAAATTCACAAAGGGAAACATGCAGTAGTGAGAGAGAGAGAGAGAGAGAGAGTAAGTAGTGGGTCAGTTGTTGGGGCGTGCTTTTTCAAAGACTACTAGAGAAGGTGGAGTTCTCTTTCTTCCATGCTTGCCTGATAACCAAAGACATACTGTTGGCTTGTGACTCGTGAGTACTTGGAACATGCAGCCATAGTTCTTGACATACTTGACCACAAGCAGCGAGACCACCTTTAACAGACTTTATTAAGATGATCAATTAGTAAACTAAACAGATTTTCCCAATGACCTATCAACCTTTAAATCAACTTTCAAATTAAGCAGCAAAACCGTCCTTTTCCATTCAGTTACATCTAGGAGCTGTTTCCTTCAATCCTTCGATCACTTCTTTTCTACTTACTTTTGGTCTTCATATGATTATCTCTAGTCCTTTCATCTACTCACAGTAATTTATTCACATAGCAGTATCATCAATCATCTAATACTACTTCCAATTACTTTTCATCAACGATTATAAAGCTAATGTCAGTATAAGTATCACATGCTGCTGCTTAACCATCACAATATTGAGAGAGGGGCTTGTAAAGTTCCAATTAGCATATTAGCCATGCAACATAAATCATATCAGTTAAAATACCATCAAATCTTACAAATTCAAGTTGACTAACATTATGAAGGTTTAATCACATCTTAATATTCACAAGCAGATCTCTTATGAAAGAATATGCATGTGAGCCATTAAAACCATTATTCAAAGACGAAAAACCCCTTAAGTGAGGCTGCATCATTGAATGCTTTGATATAAGTATGAAGTTAGATACTCTAAAATCTTTTAGAATTAAAGAAGTGCAAATGTCTGATATCTTATAATACTGGAAATTTCCTAGACAAAAAAAAAAAAGTTCAAATTTTAGTCCACACTCCATAGTAGACAGTGGCATGGTAACAGAGTCCATGAAAATTAGCAAAATATGTGTACTGGCATCATGGTTTACATATAACATTCTTCTAGCTGACCACCTTGAAAACGGTCAGCAATTTGACATGCATGATTGAAATCAATAAAACTGCAGCCATATCATCATTTTTGGAACAAACTGAGGGAGAAACATGAGCCAAGAAAAAGATATCTGATCAGGTAGTAGCCCACAGTGATATATAAGTAGCATGGCAGCTCCACAATATGCTTCATTTAGATAAGAACATTCACCCATCCAAGCTGAGGCAAAATGCCTAGTATCAGTTGAAAGATCAAGCAGTTTTAATTGCCAATAGGAATGTGAGGTTTAACTATAACTACCTTCTAGCCAAATTATATAACCTTAACTACTATCAGATATCTAATTGTTGCATAATATGATGCAAGCGAATAATCATATCAGATCAACATTTACTATTGTTGTAAGCATCATACATCAGTCATTAACATATGCAGCTGCTCCCACATAAGAAGCGATACCTCCCGATTCTCTTTTCAGATATCCACTATTTGCTTCTATTTGCATTCTACATTCTTACATGTTTCAGATCAATACGTTGAGCCCAGCATCAAAAAATGACAGACATAACTAGTAGACTATTCCTACGTTATCTTAAATGCTTCTGTTTCCAACGACTGATATCCACATTCCACACAAATGGAATACTGAAACACTGACTGAGATATCTTTGGAGAAACAACTAGAACATCCGAATTCCTTACTTCATCGTGCTACTCCGTAAATGGAAGTCCATGAATTGTGTCCCATAATTCCATCCAAGTTTCAAAAGAACTCCAAAATTATCACTTACCTTTGTGATTAGATGGCATTTAACCACAGCGTGCCATGAGAATTACAAAATAAAACTCCTAGGTATGGTAGCTCAAAGATTGACTTATCCTCCGAGTGGTCATTCAATCAGTTGACCTAGGAATCTCTTAAAGCAATCGGTACACTAAAGTGATAAAGTTTGCTTTGCATTTGATAAACTTTCAATCATCTTTAGGTCCATAAAATCCTTCACATATCCAAGTCATTCTCGATATATCAAATTGTAAACCCCCACACAGAACATATAATAACTACATGTATAATAAGAGAGAAGAAATAACAGAACAAATATGACTAAACAGTATGTTTTCAAGCCTTAATAAACAAGAAATTGATCTGTGTTCAAAAGAGTGAATGTTATTGCTGCAATACTGACAAAACCCTAGCAAAACCATATGACTGGTAAAGGGAAAATAAAGATCTAATATGAGTGCAAAACAACCATTTTCTTAACAATTCCTGTTATATGTTATGCATTATGACATGAAATTTTGAACTGGGAACAGCAAAGGTCCATCCAATATCATATATTTAAGTAAGGTAGTCTAACCATGTAAGTGATCCTCTAATGATCCAAGTGGCATAAACTCATAAACCAAGAGGCGTTGATCCCCATCGGCACAATAACCAATCAAATTAACAAGGTTTGGATGGTGCAGCAGGCTAAGCATGAGCACCTCCACTAGAAATTCCCTATTTCCTTGAAGGCCATTCCGATCAAGCTGTTTTACAGCAACTACCTGCAAACACATTTTCCATTCAAGTCGAAATAAAAGATGGAACTTAGTTATCATATTTTTTAGAATTATAGTTCATAGAAGGTGCTTATAGAGGTAAAATATACACAATACAGAAGCCTGACACAAAAAAATTGCAATTACAACAGAAAGTACAGGCAACTATAAACGACATGCACTGACATATTTCATTGCATAATAATAAGGGAATCCATTTCAAGTCTCAAATTACCTGTCCAGTGCTCTCCAAGCGACCTTTATAAACACGTCCAAACCCCCCTTCACCTAACAGACACTCTGGTCTAAAGTTCTTTGTTGCAGCAGCAAGCTCTCTGAATGTAAATGTTTGTGCTGCAATATTAGCAGTTGGTCCATCTTTAGGAATTATTGGCTCCTTCTTAGGATCAGTACCATTTCGTAATTTTGATTTATCTGCATGATAAGTGCATTAGACAAAATATTGAAATGGGGAAAAAGTAAATAGTTTATGAGCAAATGATTATGAAATATAATTGAACAGCCCCAAGAGCGAAAAATATATGTAAGCAATAAAATGGGACATGTTCATGTTTCTTGTGTCTAAGTTTAATAATGACTTCTTCAGATTAAATGGCCTATTTGTGAAGAATGCCTATGCATGACAAGATGCTGGTCATCAGATTTCTCATTTGGGTTGAGTACTCAAAGCCTTTCTTGTTGTTCTGTGACATATAGCTTTATATGAAATGCAAATTTACTCCTAATAGATTCCTATTTCATATTCTTTCAAGAAGCACAAAAACTCCTTAAACTTTTGACTTAGCCTTTTCCAATATACTATGCAATGGAAGGGGCATTTTAAAATTTTCCAAATTATAGCATTCAGTCATTTATTAGGTTGACAGTTATGATAGGAACAAAAAAAAAATTCAAGGAACACTGAAATAACTATAAGAATCCTAAAACTAAGAGCAGATCTCTAAAATAATGCTAGAAACACTCTCTTAGCATAAAATCAAACACCACAAACAACACGCAATCCGCAAGCACGAAATCCTTCAAATAACTGCAGCACCAAAGCTATAAAACAAAAATCCCAATTCAAACACAAGATAGATGAAACGGATCAAGGAATCAACAAATTTTAACAGAAACATGGCACAAAAACACTCAAAAGCAAAATTCAAGACTTACAGCAGCCAAATTAATCTTTCAAAAGAACCCAGAAATTATTCACCAAAATATTTTGCATAAAAGAACTTTTACCTGAGCTAACTCTTCCAACATGGTGAGACTGAGCAACTGAACCATCTTTGACCGAATCCTTCTTGGCCACTTCTTTGACGGCACTACCACCACCACTTCCACCCTCCTTGTTTGATGATCCAAAACAAGGAAAACACCCACCCATATCAAATCCGAACGAATCAAACCCGACCCACCAACCTCAAACTCGATACAACACTCAAAACCCAACAGCCGAAAAAGTGATTCCAAAGTTAGAAGCTTTAGCAATCAATTCCTCAAGAACTGATACAATTCACTATCAAGTCACTCACTTTGCTTCTGCTTTTTTACTTTCTCTCTCCATGCTTCTCTCTCTAGGATCTTTAGTGGCCATTGAAGGGAAAGATCGAGAGAGTAAAAGTTAGATCAACAAATCGAAGAAACTGATGTGGAAACAAGCAAGAAGAGAAGGTAAGAAAAGAAAAGATAAAAAAGCTCAAAACAAAAAAAGAAAATTAATAAAAAGATATGTAATTAAAGGAAATAAATATAGTTTTTTTTTTTTTTGTTTAGTTAAAAAGTGAAAATTGAAATGTAATTATCCGCTAATTGTGGGGATTTGTCATAACTCAGACATTATTAAAAAAATGAAATAAAATAAATTGCATAAAATCTGTTGGAATAATAAGAAGATGCCATTTGATGATAATTACATACAAGTACACACCTCTCGATTTTTCACTTTTTTTTTATTTTAACCTTTTAACCCCTAGAAAACTGAGAAATTACGGTTTGCAGTAATAATCATCATCACTCTTGGGAACGTGGGTCCCACATTAAGGGATGTGCTTCCACACTTGTGATGGACATTCTTAACACATGTTTTAAAAATTATGTAATAAGAAAGAAGAAGTCTAGGCTACGGAGGGGAGTAGTGTTTGTCTGTTCTAAGTTGTATTTTATGTCCTGTAAGGTATGAGTTTTGGGCCGTTGGATGAGAATGTGATTTCGTGGTTAAATTCATGCGTGTGACGTCATGGCGATTGATCCAACGTCTAAGAAACTTGCTGTCGGAAGTACGATTTTTGAATTAAAAAATGATTTTGCTAAAAAGGTATAATTTCAGAAAGAAGTGGTAAGAGTAATAATAGTAAAATACATTAACCCAATAATAAAATGAACTAATTGGGCTTTCCAATACAAATAATTCAATTTTAAAAAATTGCAACCCGAGTGCCATCATATTTATTAAGGAAAATTATTATTTAATTTATGTGACTTGGTGAAATCAATTTTTTTTTTCTTTTCAAAAATACATTAACACTTTTTTGGTTTAAATAGTTGAATAATTTTATTTTTCCATTCAAGTTTTATATTTTCTACTGTTAATTTTAATAAAAGCGAAAATACTCTCATATATATATATATATATATATATATATATATATATATATATATATATATATATATATGTCTAAATTGACAAGAATAATATTATCTTCTTAACAATTTAGTTATTGGCTATTTATTATTTTAGTAATTGCTCGTATTATTAAAAAATAATTTTTATTTTTACAATAAAGAATTGCAATAGAAATATAATGAAGGATGTTTTAGCCTTTTTGTTAAAAATTAACAACAAAATTACAAATTTTGGGTAAAATGACTTATTAATCCAATAAAAATAAACTATATGAATGGGTTTGTGTATCTATTTTCGGAAACGTACAAAGTAAATAGTTAATTTTACCAAATTAAAGGGACTAAATAGTAATAATTTTTTTCTTTTTTTTTCTTTTTTTACAAATAAGCATTGCTACTTCTAAACAAGGAATATAATAATAAAAAATTATTATTGGTTTGCAATTTAATTTAATCGTAGTATAATTATGTAATTGTCAGCTAGTTTGGATTTTTTATATATATGCAACAGTTTTAATACTTTTAAATGTTATCTCCTCTTATCTCTTACACTTACTATAAATTTTTTTTTTATTACTATAATTATTTAAATTTTAGCAAACCATGAAAATTAAACTTTTCTTTCAAACATATTCTGCTTTTGGTTAAGCTAGGGGAAACTAGCTTGATGAAAGAAGAATTGTTGACTTTGGGATATTTTTATTAATTTAATGAGAATAATTCAAACAATAGAAATATGGATAGGATCATGTAGGGCCGGAACTATGACAATTAATTTAGAGAGCTAATGAAAATTTTTAAAACCTTAGAAAGTCAAATATAATTTTTTTATATTTTTTAAAGATCAAAATGTTATTTTTCTTATATATATATAGAAAAAAAAATAAAAAAAAGGAAAGAATAGTGAAAAAAATGAAAACGGTAAAAAATTGAATAAGAAAAGAGGAGCATGATTGACCATAGGATTGGACTAGGATGAATTTGGGTGGACCCTATTTATTGATGATATTAACTATGACATTTTACATTATACATATGATCCAGCAAATATAAAAGCCAAAAACAACCAACACCACATAATATCTAATATATTAAGTAAAATTGATTGTTTCAGTAGCTGCTTTAGTAAATTTTCATAAAACATTAAAAATTATAAAAATATACGAATTAATTTTTTATAAAATACTATTTTTAACTTTTAAAAATTAATTTAAATATTATGTCACTGAACACCGTAAAAAATAACATTTTACATTTTAAAAAATTACTTAAAAAGCTGTTGCTAACATTAATCTTAACAATCATTTTTAGTAGCCTCTTTCTCCTTGCGTGCTAAGCTGGAATAAACCCATCTCTCTCCACTTTCAAATGGTTTGGGCTGCCTAGTAATTTTTTTTTTTTTTTTCTCTTTTAAAGGTGGGAATCTTCTTCTCCTTTGCTTTTTTACCACCGTTTGATTGATTGGTGTCGACAGAGAAGGGGGAAAATGTAAAAGAAAGCCTGACTGTATCCCTTAAACTAGCAAATTATATGCAACAACCTTTATAAATAAAAAGTTGATTATATAGTAAATATCAAATTTTAAGGATGCTTTTTAATTTCTGAATTTTAATATCAATTGTTTATTATTAACTAAACCGAATTAGAAAATGACCGTTAATCTGAGTGAAACTGATTCAGATCACTTAAATAAAAGGTCAATTGTTTGATTATTATCTGACACAACATGAGCTGATTTGTACATTACAGAATTAAACTTCAACAGAAATTATTGAAGTAGAGGTAGAAAATTAAATACGGGCACTTAATTAATTTCTCCTAATCAGAATTTAGACGGAGATAAAAGGGAATATTCCTCTAATTTGTTATTATTGTTTATAATTTATATATTCGTGCAGGACACATATAGTAAGTTACATATGATATGAAGCATGTGATAGAGATATACTATTAACCATGCATAATTAATAGTATAGCTATGAATGATTTTCTATTGACAATTATTTCTTTGTATTTAATTGGAAATTTGCATTAAATAAATGTTATTAGCATATGAATAATAATTGTGATTAGTACATTTTATATGTATTTAATTGGACCAAGTAGAGAATGGATGTTTAGTACTGACTGTTAAACATATTCTCTAGGACATTAGAAATAATGTTTATTGTTCTTAATCTTGATTTATTTTAATATGAGCAAACATTGATTGTCTTGTGCTTTGATTCATTAAAGGGTGAGTTTCATTATTGGAATAATATTCTCGGTGAATTGGGCAAAGATTTTTTGTGTTTGTGAAATATTAATTAATGATAGAATCCATGTCTCGGTTTAGAGTTTGATGATGCACTTTAAGTAAGCTTATAAGGTTTCATAGTGTAAACCCTGCAGGTGGATATTGAATCCGACACATGAAATAAGTTGAGCGACAATCTTAAAGTTATATTGTGATTTAAATAAATTGTCAGTAAGTTATTTAAATGACAGCATCTGTAATCTTAACATGGGGAACATTATTTTATTATGTTGTGGAATAGTAAAATAAATAAGGAGTTCAGTCATGAGTTTTTAGTGGAATAATTCATGATTAATTATAATAAGAATATGTTGGTCTACATAGGTTCTTATTATAATTAGTAGCCTGATTTATTTTATTCCTGCGGTCCCTGTAGTGCCCTAATTATTTGGAAAGTTAAGGGTGTATTAAATAATAGATAAACTATTTAGTTTTAAAATAATTGATTTTATTTTAATTAAATAATTTTTTATTTAATTTATTTTATATTAAAAAATATCTTCCTATCGAAGAGAGGTTTTTTAATATAAGATTTGAAAACCCTAAGAATATAGAGACACACGTTATTCTATTCTCTGCCACTCAGAGAGTTCCAAAAGAGAGATAGTTAGGGATTACTGCAGAAGATCGTGGGTGACTCCAAGATCTCTGAAAAGAAGACCGGTGAGCGATTCTACGCTTCAAGAGGTCAGTTTATTGATTTGTTCGATAATGTTTTTAGTTTGCCTCATATGGTTTCGATAAGGGTTGTTTCCGCTTTATACCCGCTCCCATCAATTGGTATCAGAGCCATACGAAACTGTATGATGGTGGCTATTTTGTCATGTTTCAATCGTGTATCTATTATCTGTTTTGATTGTTTGATTGGTACATGGTTAAGAGAGCTTCAAGAGTTTTTGAAGGACAGCAGCACAAAAGTGCAGTACCTGATACAAATTTTTTTTGAAACTGTAGTTTTTAATGGGCAATTAATATATATAAAAAAAAAAGCATATATATATATATATATTTTGGGTGTTGTTTCGATGAACAGGAGAGGGGCAAGAAAAGACAAAATTTTATTTTTGTTTTGAAGATCAGTAGAGGGGCAAGAAAAAAAAAAAAAAAAAAAAAAGCCGGCCAGCAGCGTTAATGCAGGTTGAAGGGAAAAAGGGGCGGCGGCTAGGGCTTCTTCGTGAAGAAGAAGCTGCTGCTTGCCAAATTTCCCTTCTGGTCCCTCAATTTGTTAAATTTTATATTTTGACCCCTGATCTTTAAGTTTTTATTTTTTGACCCTGGATCTTCTGTTTATTATATTTTAACCCCTGAACTTTAATTTTTTATATTTTGACCCAGAAAGTATCAGTTATTCCGTTTTAGCCCCCTGGAGTTATTTAAATTATAAAGTGACCCTGATTGTTTCTGGTATTATTAAAATTGCCTAGATGTTTTCCGATTTTTGCAATTTTGGCCCAATAGTTTCTGTTTTATGCAAAATAGTCCAAACAAGTTCTGAAATTTGCGAAATGGCCCAGAATGTTTCTGTTTTTGCAAGATAAACCCAGAATGTTTTAATTTATTTGCATAAATAGACCAGAACACTAAATTTTAACATTTTCAACCAAAAAATGTTAATTTTATTTGCAAAATTGTCTTAAAAATATATTATTTTGCAATTTTGATTATAATTAATTTATTTTAATTATATGAATTAATTTGTGAGTGGTTTTTTATTACTTTCTAGTTGTAATTATTTGCATTTCTTCCCCATCGGAAGATGTCATGTTTTAATATAATTACTGAGCTAGTCTAATTTGTCTGTATTGATTTAACTCTCCATCTGAGTAAATTAATTAGTGACATGAATTAGATGTAATATTTTCTCACACATTAATGTTAATTTAAGAGGCATGTTATCTCCCATCGAGTAGTATGTGCCGGTCTTATCTAATTATAATATGCAAAACATGTGATTGGTTGAATTCTCCCATCGAGGTTGCTATTCATGAATGTTGTGAATGTGTATTTTTTTTTGAATTGTGATATCAAAGTTGTATATTTGCAATTTGATTTATTCAATGTTTATTATTGATATGCTATTTTGTTTAATGCATGAAATAGAAATGGCATCATTCAGTCCCCTTGCAAACATCTTAACCCAAAACAAACTTGAGGGTCCAAACTATGTTGACTGGAAGAGGAATTTGGACATTTTGCTTACTGCTGAGGAGTATAAGTTTGTGCTTACTGAAGTTTGTCCTGAAAAACCCGGTGAGGGTGCCTCTGAGGAGGTCACCAGAGCTTACCAGAAATGGGTTAAAGCTGATGAGATGGCGCGATGTTACATTTTGGCTTCTGTGTCAAATGTTTTGCAACATCAGCATCAGAAGATGGACACAGCTTTTGACATGCTCGAAAATCTCAAGGAGATGTTTGGAGATCAAACTAGTGCAGCAAGGCAAAATGCACTGAGGGAGATTCTTACTTCCAAAATGGAGGAGGGAACTCCAGTTAGAACTCATGTCTTGAAGATGATGAGTCTTCTGAATGACATGGAGGTTCTTGGTGCTGAGGTTGACAATGCTACACAGATAGAAATGATCTTGAACACTTTGCCAGCCAGTTTTCAGTAATTTCGTTTGAACTATAACATGAATAAGATGGATTTCACTCTGTCTAAGTTGCTGAATGAGCTGGTGGCTGCTGAGACTATCATTAAGCAAGGAGCTGCACCTGTTGTGCTTAATGTTGAGCGAGGTTCTTCTTCTGCCCAGAACAAGGGTAAGAAGAAGAAAAATGCTCACAAGACTAAGCCTAAAACAAGTGGTGCATCTACTAGTGCAAGTGTTGCTGTGAAAAAGCCTAAGGGTAAGTGTTTTCACTGCAAGCAACCTGGGCACTGGAAGTCACAATGTCCAACCTGGTTAGCCAAGAAAAAGCAAGGTATGTCTCTGTTTTATATGCTGATAGTTGAAACTTGTTTAGCGGTGTTGACTACACTCCAATGGTGTGTAGATTCTGGAGCCACTAATCATGTCTGCAATTCATTGCAGGGGTTTCAGGTAACTCGTCAGCTAAATAAAGGAGATGTAAGCATTTTTCTGGGAGATGGCACAGAAGTTGCAGTTCTAGCTATAGGAAATGTTTCTTTGAATTTTGAGAATAATAGAACTTTGTTTTTGAAGGATGTTTTATATGTACCTTCAATTAGAAGGAATTTAATTTCAGTTTCTAGTTTGAGCAAGAATGGATATTCGGTTTGTTTTAATGAATTTTATGATGATTCTGTCGTTATTAAATTTAGAAAACAAATGATATGTTCTGGCTCAATGATTGATGATCTTTTTATTCTCAAAGTTTCACCTGAATTGCAAATTCCTAATTCTGAAGTTAATAACTTTGATGTCATTGTTCCATTGAAAAGAAAACGTCCTATTGAATTTAGTCATACTTATTTGTGGCATTTAAGGCTTGGTCATATTAATTTAGATAGGATTTCTAGGTTGGTCAAGGATGGACCATTGAGTTCATTGAAAGTGGAGGCACTACCAACCTGTGAATCTTGTTTAGAAGGTAAAATGACTAAGAGGCCTTTTCCTATAAAGGGTAATAGAACTAATGATGTACTTGAATTAATTCATTCTGATTTGTGTGGTCCAATGAGTGTCCAAGCTAGGGGTGGTTTTGAGTATTTTGTGACTTTCACAGATGATTACTCAAGATATGGATACATTTACCTGTTGCGCCGTAAGTCTGAATGCTTTGAGAAATTCAAAGAGTTCAAGGCAGAAACGGAGAAACGACATGGAAAATATATCAAGTCGTTACGGTCTGACCGTGGTGGCGAATACCTCTCTAGGGAATTCATTACTTATTTATCAGAACAAGGAATTACTTCACAGTTGTCTGCACCTGGTATGCCACAACAGAATGGTGTAGCAGAAAGAAGAAATAGGACGCTTATGGAAATGGTTAGATCAATGATGAGTTATTCAGATTTGCCCATTTCGTTTTGGGGGTATGCCATAGAAACGGCAGCATATATTCTGAATTTGGTTCCATCTAAGTCAGTACCTAAAACTCCTACAGAACTGTGGACTGGGCGAAAGCCAAGTCTAAGACATGTTCGGATGTGGGGTTGTCCAGCCCATGTGCTGAAAGGGAAAGCAGATAAGTTGGAATCAAAAACAGACTTATGCTTCTTTATTGGATATCCTAGAGGAACGAAAGGTGGTTTATTTTATAGTTCTCAAGATAAAACGGTCATTGTTAGCACCAATGCACATTATCTTGAGGAAGACTATATTAAAAACCATATTCCCAAAAGTCAATTAGCCTTGTATGAATTGAGAGGAGAAAATATACCAACTAGAACCTTTCCATTAGAACAACAACCTAAACCATCAATGGTTGGAGCTGACATTCCATTGCCTAGTCGTAGTGGAAGAAATGTTAGTCGACCAGTAAATCAACATCAGCCTGAATATTCAGTACCTAACATTTCACTACCACCTGAAAGTAGTGGGAGTTATGTAGAAACTGAAGTGGCAGCTGTTGATCCAAATATATAGGAGCACAATGTTGGGGCTTCTAACATTTCATTGCCTCCTGGTGATGACAGACATGTTGAAGTTCCAGAACATGATCAAGATGTAGTCCCACCAGTCATGGACTTGCCGCCTTTACAGCCACAGCAAAATGAAGGTGTGATTGCAGAACCTGTAGTACTTCGTCGTAGTGGGAGAATTAGACGACCACCGGTTCGATATACACTTTTGGGAGAAGCTTTTGATAGAATCCCTGAAGAAGTGAATATTGAACCTGTCTGTTACGATGAAGCACTACAAGATAAAGATGCTGATAAGTGGCTTGTAGCTATGAAATCTGAGATGGAGTCCATGTACTCTAATCAAGTCTGGGAACTTGTAGAACCACCTGAAGGGGTTAAACCCATCGGATGTAAGTGGATCTATAAGAAAAAGAGGGGTATAGACGGTAAAGTGCAAACTTATAAGGCAAGGCTTGTTGCGAAAGGGTTTACTCAGAAAGAAGGGATCGATTATGAGGAAACTTTTTCGCCGGTAGCCATGCTAAAGTCTATTAGAACTCTTCTATCCATTGCAGCTCATTATGATTATGAGATTTGGCAAATGGATGTCAAGACAGCTTTCCTAAATGGAAGTCTTGATGAATGCATCTATATGAAGCAACCAGAAGGTTTCATAAACAATGGACAAGAAAATTTGCTTTGCAAATTGAATAGGTCCATTTATGGGCTTAAACAAGCATCTAGGTCATGGAATACTTGTTTTGACCAGGCGATCAAAAGTTTTGGCTTTGATCAGTGTCATGATGAGTCTTGTGTGTATAAGAAATGGAATGGTAGTAAGGTTGTTTTTTCTGGTACTATATGTGGATGATATTCTGCTTATAGGGAATTGTGTAGGTATGTTGAATTCTGTCAAAGATTGGCTATCCCAACGTTTTGATATGAAGGATTTGGGAGAGGCTGCTCATATTCTTGGGATTAAGCTTATGCGAGATCGCAAGAAAAGGATGATTGGCTTATCTCAAGCACTTTATATTGATACCATTCTTGCTCGTTTCAGCATGCAGGATTCCAAGAAGGGTTTTCTTCCCTTTAGACATGGAATCACTCTATCTAAGGACCAATGTCCTAAGACACCTGAGGAGATAGAGAACATGAAGGCAGTTCCATATGCTTCTGCAGTTGGAAGCCTTATGTATGCAATGTTGTGTACCAGACCTGATATCTGTTTTGCTGTTGGCATGGTTAGCAGATTTCAATCTAATCCTGGGCGAGAACACTGGACTGCAGTCAAGCATATAATCAAGTACTTGAAAAGGACTAGGGATTATATGTTAGTTTATCAATCTGACGATCTTGTACCCATTGGGTATATAGATTCGGATTTTCAGACTGATAAGGACTCTCGGAAGTCAACCTCTGGTAATGTTTTTGTCTTGGGAGGTGGAGCCATAAGTTGGAGGAGTATTAAGCAAACTTGTGTTGCTGACTCCACCATGGAAGCTGAATATGTGGCAGCTTCTGAAGCTGCAAAGGAAGCTGTATGGCTTAGGAACTTCCTTATGGATCTAGGCGTAGTTTCTTCAGTGCAATTGCCTATTACACTTTATTGTGATAATAGTGGGGCAGTTGCAAACTCGAAGGAGCCACGGAGCCATAAAAGGGCAAAACACATTGAGAGGAAGTATCATTTGATACGAGACATAGTTCAAAGGGGAGAAGTGATAGTGACAAAGATTGCATCGGAAAACAACCTGGCAGATCCTTTTACAAAAAGCTTACCAGCAAAGACTTTTGACAGTCATGTAGAAGGAATGGGAATTAAAGTTATAGATGCATGGTTATAAGTCTAAGTGGGAGATTGATAGAGATATACTATTAACCATGCATAATTAATAGTATAGCTATGAATGATTTTCTATTGACAATTATTTCTTTGTATTTAATTGGAAATTTGCATTAAATAAATGTTATTAGCATATGAATAATAATTGTGATTAGTACATTTTGTATGTATTTAATTGGACCAAGTAGAGAATGGATGTTTAGTACTGACTGTTAAACATATTCTCTAGGACATTAGAAATAATGTTTATTGTTCTTAATCTTGATTTATTTTAATATGAGCAAACATTGATTGTCTTGTGCTTTGATTCATTAAAGGGTGAGTTTCATTATTGGAATAATATTCTCGGTGAATTGGGCAAAGATTTTTTGTGTTTGTGAAATATTAATTAATGATAGAATCCATGTCTCGGTTTAGAGTTTGATGATGCACTTTAAGTAAGCTTATAAGGTTTCATAGTGTAAACCCTGCAGGTGGATATTGAATCCGACACATGAAATAAGTTGAGCGACAATCTTAAAGTTATATTGTGATTTAAATAAATTGTCAGTAAGTTATTTAAATGACAGCATCTGTAATCTTAACATGGGGAACATTATTTTATTATGTTGTGGAATAGTAAAATAAATAGGGAGTTCAGTCATGAGTTTTTAGTGGAATAATTCATGATTAATTATAATAAGAATATGTTGGTCTACATAGGTTCTTATTATAATTAGTAGCCTGATTTATTTTATTCCTGCGGTCCCTGTAGTGCCCTAATTATTTGGAAAGTTAAGGGTGTATTAAATAATAGATAAATTATTTAGTTTTAAAATAATTGATTTTATTTTAATTAAATAATTTTTTATTTAATTTATTTTATATTAAAAAATATCTTCCTATCGAAGAGAGGTTTTTTAATATAAGATTTGAAAACCCTAAGAATATAGAGACACACGTTATTCTATTCTCTGCCACTCAGAGAGTTCCAAAAGAGAGATAGTTAGGGATTACTGCAGAAGATCGTGGGTGACTCCAAGATCTCTGAAAAGAAGACCGGTGAGCGATTCTACGCTTCAAGAGGTCAGTTTATTGATTTGTTCGATAATGTTTTTAGTTTGCCTCATATGGTTTCGATAAGGGTTGTTTCCGCTTTATACCCGCTCCCATCAATTGGTATCAGAGCCATACGAAACTGTATGATGGTGGCTATTTTGTCATGTTTCAATCGTGTATCTATTATCTGTTTTGATTGTTTGATTGGTACATGGTTAAGAGAGCTTCGAGAGTTTTTGAAGGACAGCAGCACAAAA
The DNA here is from genome assembly GCF_041381405.1 of Jatropha curcas. Classification (NCBI taxonomy): domain Eukaryota; kingdom Viridiplantae; phylum Streptophyta; class Magnoliopsida; order Malpighiales; family Euphorbiaceae; genus Jatropha; species Jatropha curcas. The sequence goes on along the minus strand of NC_143157.1, from coordinate 28,961,187 downwards.
GTGCAGTACCTGATACAAATTTTTTTTGAAACTGTAGTTTTTAATGGGCAATTAATATATATATAAAAAAAAAAGCATATATATATATATATATTTTGGGTGTTGTTTCGATGAACAGGAGAGGGGCAAGAAAAGACAAAATTTTATTTTTGTTTTGAAGATCAGTAGAGGGGCAAGAAAAAAAAAAAAAAAAAAAAAAAAAAAAAGCCGGCCAGCAGCGTTAATGCAGGTTGAAGAGAAAAAGGGGCGGCGGCTAGGGCTTCTTCGTGAAGAAGAAGCTGCTGCTTGCCAAATTTCCCTTCTGGTCCCTCAATTTGTTAAATTTTATATTTTGACCCCTGATCTTTAAGTTTTTATTTTTTGACCCTAGATCTTCTGTTTATTATATTTTAACCCCTGAACTTTAATTTTTTATATTTTGACCCAGAAAGTATCAGTTATTCCGTTTTAGCCCCCTGGAGTTATTTAAATTATAAAGTGACCCTGATTGTTTCTGGTATTATTAAAATTGCCTAGATGTTTTCCGATTTTTGCAATTTTGGCCCAATAGTTTCTGTTTTATGCAAAATAGTCCAAACAAGTTCTGAAATTTGCGAAATGGCCCAAAATGTTTCTGTTTTTGCAAGATAAACCTAGAATGTTTTAATTTATTTGCATAAATAGACCAGAACACTAAATTTTAACATTTTCAACCAAAAAATGTTAATTTTATTTGCAAAATTGTCTTAAAAATATATTATTTTGCAATTTTGATTATAATTAATTTATTTTAATTATATGAATTAATTTGTGAGTGATTTTTTATTACTTTCTAGTTGTAATTATTTGCATTTCTTCCCCATCGGAAGATGTCATGTTTTAATATAATTACTGAGCTAGTCTAATTTGTCTGTATTGATTTAACTCTCCATCTGAGTAAATTAATTAGTGACATGAATTAGATGTAATATTTTCTCACACATTAATGTTAATTTAAGAGGCATGTTATCTCCCATCGAGTAGTATGTGCCGGTCTTATCTAATTATAATATGCAAAACATGTGATTGGTTGAATTCTCCCATCGAGGTTGCTATTCATGAATGTTGTGAATGTGTATTTTTTTTTGAATTGTGATATCAAAGTTGTATATTTGCAATTTGATTTATTCAATGTTTATTATTGATATGCTATTTTGTTTAATGCATGAAATAGAAATGGCATCATTCAGTCCCCTTGCAAACATCTTAACCCAAAACAAACTTGAGGGTCCAAACTATGTTGACTGGAAGAGGAATTTGGACATTTTGCTTACTGCTGAGGAGTATAAGTTTGTGCTTACTGAAGTTTGTCCTGAAAAACCCGGTGAGGGTGCCTCTGAGGAGGTCACCAGAGCTTACCAGAAATGGGTTAAAGCTGATGAGATGGCGCGATGTTACATTTTGGCTTCTGTGTCAAATGTTTTGCAACATCAGCATCAGAAGATGGACACAGCTTTTGACATGCTCGAAAATCTCAAGGAGATGTTTGGAGATCAAACTAGTGCAGCAAGGCAAAATGCACTGAGGGAGATTCTTACTTCCAAAATGGAGGAGGGAACTCCAGTTAGAACTCATGTCTTGAAGATGATGAGTCTTCTGAATGACATGGAGGTTCTTGGTGCTGAGGTTGACAATGCTACACAGATAGAAATGATCTTGAACACTTTGCCAGCCAGTTTTCAGTAATTTCGTTTGAACTATAACATGAATAAGATGGATTTCACTCTGTCTAAGTTGCTGAATGAGCTGGTGGCTGCTGAGACTATCATTAAGCAAGGAGCTGCACCTGTTGTGCTTAATGTTGAGCGAGGTTCTTCTTCTGCCCAGAACAAGGGTAAGAAGAAGAAAAATGCTCACAAGACTAAGCCTAAAACAAGTGGTGCATCTACTAGTGCAAGTGTTGCTGTGAAAAAGCCTAAGGGTAAGTGTTTTCACTGCAAGCAACCTGGGCACTGGAAGTCACAATGTCCAACCTGGTTAGCCAAGAAAAAGCAAGGTATGTCTCTGTTTTATATGCTGATAGTTGAAACTTGTTTAGCGGTGTTGACTACACTCCAATGGTGTGTAGATTCTGGAGCCACTAATCATGTCTGCAATTCATTGCAGGGGTTTCAGGTAACTCGTCAGCTAAATAAAGGAGATGTAAGCATTTTTCTGGGAGATGGCACAGAAGTTGCAGTTCTAGCTATAGGAAATGTTTCTTTGAATTTTGAGAATAATAGAACTTTGTTTTTGAAGGATGTTTTATATGTACCTTCAATTAGAAGGAATTTAATTTCAGTTTCTAGTTTGAGCAAGAATGGATATTCGGTTTGTTTTAATGAATTTTATGATGATTCTGTCGTTATTAAATTTAGAAAACAAATGATATGTTCTGGCTCAATGATTGATGATCTTTTTATTCTCAAAGTTTCACCTGAATTGCAAATTCCTAATTCTGAAGTTAATAACTTTGATGTCATTGTTCCATTGAAAAGAAAACGTCCTATTGAATTTAGTCATACTTATTTGTGGCATTTAAGGCTTGGTCATATTAATTTAGATAGGATTTCTAGGTTGGTCAAGGATGGACCATTGAGTTCATTGAAAGTGGAGGCACTACCAACCTGTGAATCTTGTTTAGAAGGTAAAATGACTAAGAGGCCTTTTCCTATAAAGGGTAATAGAACTAATGATGTACTTGAATTAATTCATTCTGATTTGTGTGGTCCAATGAGTGTCCAAGCTAGGGGTGGTTTTGAGTATTTTGTGACTTTCACAGATGATTACTCAAGATATGGATACATTTACCTGTTGCGCCGTAAGTCTGAATGCTTTGAGAAATTCAAAGAGTTCAAGGCAGAAACGGAGAAACGACATGGAAAATATATCAAGTCGTTACGGTCTGACCGTGGTGGCGAATACCTCTCTAGGGAATTCATTACTTATTTATCAGAACAAGGAATTACTTCACAGTTGTCTGCACCTGGTATGCCACAACAGAATGGTGTAGCAGAAAGAAGAAATAGGACGCTTATGGAAATGGTTAGATCAATGATGAGTTATTCAGATTTGCCCATTTCGTTTTGGGGGTATGCCATAGAAACGGCAGCATATATTCTGAATTTGGTTCCATCTAAGTCAGTACCTAAAACTCCTACAGAACTGTGGACTGGGCGAAAGCCAAGTCTAAGACATGTTCGGATGTGGGGTTGTCCAGCCCATGTGCTGAAAGGGAAAGCAGATAAGTTGGAATCAAAAACAGACTTATGCTTCTTTATTGGATATCCTAGAGGAACGAAAGGTGGTTTATTTTATAGTTCTCAAGATAAAACGGTCATTGTTAGCACCAATGCACATTATCTTGAGGAAGACTATATTAAAAACCATATTCCCAAAAGTCAATTAGCCTTGTATGAATTGAGAGGAGAAAATATACCAACTAGAACCTTTCCATTAGAACAACAACCTAAACCATCAATGGTTGGAGCTGACATTCCATTGCCTAGTCGTAGTGGAAGAAATGTTAGTCGACCAGTAAATCAACATCAGCCTGAATATTCAGTACCTAACATTTCACTACCACCTGAAAGTAGTGGGAGTTATGTAGAAACTGAAGTGGCAGCTGTTGATCCAAATATACAGGAGCACAATGTTGGGGCTTCTAACATTTCATTGCCTCCTGGTGATGACAGACATGTTGAAGTTCCAGAACATGATCAAGATGTAGTCCCACCAGTCATGGACTTGTCGCCTTTACAGCCACAGCAAAATGAAGGTGTGATTGCAGAACCTGTAGTACTTCGTCGTAGTGGGAGAATTAGACGACCACCGGTTCGATATACACTTTTGGGAGAAGCTTTTGATAGAATCCCTGAAGAAGTGAATATTGAACCTGTCTGTTACGATGAAGCACTACAAGATAAAGATGCTGATAAGTGGCTTGTAGCTATGAAATCTGAGATGGAGTCCATGTACTCTAATCAAGTCTGGGAACTTGTAGAACCACCTGAAGGGGTTAAACCCATCGGATGTAAGTGGATCTATAAGAAAAAGAGGGGTATAGACGGTAAAGTGCAAACTTATAAGGCAAGGCTTGTTGCGAAAGGGTTTACTCAGAAAGAAGGGATCGATTATGAGGAAACTTTTTCGCCGGTAGCCATGCTAAAGTCTATTAGAACTCTTCTATCCATTGCAGCTCATTATGATTATGAGATTTGGCAAATGGATGTCAAGACAGCTTTCCTAAATGGAAGTCTTGATGAATGCATCTATATGAAGCAACCAGAAGGTTTCATAAACAATGGACAAGAAAATTTGCTTTGCAAATTGAATAGGTCCATTTATGGGCTTAAACAAGCATCTAGGTCATGGAATACTTGTTTTGACCAGGCGATCAAAAGTTTTGGCTTTGATCAGTGTCATGATGAGTCTTGTGTGTATAAGAAATGGAATGGTAGTAAGGTTGTTTTTTCTGGTACTATATGTGGATGATATTCTGCTTATAGGGAATTGTGTAGGTATGTTGAATTCTGTCAAAGATTGGCTATCCCAACGTTTTGATATGAAGGATTTGGGAGAGGCTGCTCATATTCTTGGGATTAAGCTTATGCGAGATCGCAAGAAAAGGATGATTGGCTTATCTCAAGCACTTTATATTGATACCATTCTTGCTCGTTTCAGCATGCAGGATTCCAAGAAGGGTTTTCTTCCCTTTAGACATGGAATCACTCTATCTAAGGACCAATGTCCTAAGACACCTGAGGAGATAGAGAACATGAAGGCAGTTCCATATGCTTCTGCAGTTGGAAGCCTTATGTATGCAATGTTGTGTACCAGACCTGATATCTGTTTTGCTGTTGGCATGGTTAGCAGATTTCAATCTAATCCTGGGCGAGAACACTGGACTGCAGTCAAGCATATAATCAAGTACTTGAAAAGGACTAGGGATTATATGTTAGTTTATCAATCTGACGATCTTGTACCCATTGGGTATATAGATTCGGATTTTCAGACTGATAAGGACTCTCGGAAGTCAACCTCTGGTAATGTTTTTGTCTTGGGAGGTGGAGCCATAAGTTGGAGGAGTATTAAGCAAACTTGTGTTGCTGACTCCACCATGGAAGCTGAATATGTGGCAGCTTCTGAAGCTGCAAAGGAAGCTGTATGGCTTAGGAACTTCCTTATGGATCTAGGCGTAGTTTCTTCAGTGCAATTGCCTATTACACTTTATTGTGATAATAGTGGGGCAGTTGCAAACTCGAAGGAGCCACGGAGCCATAAAAGGGCAAAACACATTGAGAGGAAGTATCATTTGATACGAGACATAGTTCAAAGGGGAGAAGTGATAGTGACAAAGATTGCATCGGAAAACAACCTGGCAGATCCTTTTACAAAAAGCTTACCAGCAAAGACTTTTGACAGTCATGTAGAAGGAATGGGAATTAAAGTTATAGATGCATGGTTATAAGTCTAAGTGGGAGATTGATAGAGATATACTATTAACCATGCATAATTAATAGTATAGCTATGAATGATTTTCTATTGACAATTATTTCTTTGTATTTAATTGGAAATTTGCATTAAATAAATGTTATTAGCATATGAATAATAATTGTGATTAGTACATTTTGTATGTATTTAATTGGACCAAGTAGAGAATGGATGTTTAGTACTGACTGTTAAACATATTCTCTAGGACATTAGAAATAATGTTTATTGTTCTTAATCTTGATTTATTTTAATATGAGCAAACATTGATTGTCTTGTGCTTTGATTCATTAAAGGGTGAGTTTCATTATTGGAATAATATTCTCGGTGAATTGGGCAAAGATTTTTTGTGTTTGTGAAATATTAATTAATGATAGAATCCATGTCTCGGTTTAGAGTTTGATGATGCACTTTAAGTAAGCTTATAAGGTTTCATAGTGTAAACCCTGCAGGTGGATATTGAATCCGACACATGAAATAAGTTGAGCGACAATCTTAAAGTTATATTGTGATTTAAATAAATTGTCAGTAAGTTATTTAAATGACAGCATCTGTAATCTTAACATGGGGAACATTATTTTATTATGTTGTGGAATAGTAAAATAAATAAGGAGTTCAGTCATGAGTTTTTAGTGGAATAATTCATGATTAATTATAATAAGAATATGTTGGTCTACATAGGTTCTTATTATAATTAGTAGCCTGATTTATTTTATTCCTGCGGTCCCTGTAGTGCCCTAATTATTTGGAAAGTTAAGGGTGTATTAAATAATAGATAAATTATTTAGTTTTAAAATAATTGATTTTATTTTAATTAAATAATTTTTTATTTAATTTATTTTATATTAAAAAATATCTTCCTATCGAAGAGAGGTTTTTTAATATAAGATTTGAAAACCCTAAGAATATAGAGACACACGTTATTCTATTCTCTGCCACTCAGAGAGTTCCAAAAGAGAGATAGTTAGGGATTACTGCAGAAGATCGTGGGTGACTCCGAGATCTCTGAAAAGAAGACCGGTGAGCGATTCTGCGCTTCAAGAGGTCAGTTTATTGATTTGTTCGATAATGTTTTTAGTTTGCCTCATATGGTTTCGATAAGGGTTGTTTCCGCTTTATACCCGCTCCCATCAGCATGAATGGTTGTGCGTTCAAGAATCTTCTTCTTTGCTTGTGTACTTACCAATTTAATTGAGTATACTGTTTCTTAATTTGTTTATATATTGGATAAATGACGAGGCAAAAACTTTACTTCTAATTTAAAAAATAAAAAGATATATGCACAATATATATTAATATATTAAAATAATTAGTAATTTTATATTTTATTAGTAATAATTGTTAAAATTATATTATTAAATAATTATTCATTCCATTACCTTAAATTTAACAGTTTTTTTATCCCTTTTATTCTATTTTTTTATATATATATATAAACCTTGCACACGTCATCGATTAGTGTTGGAGTAAACTTGAGAGATAACTTGCGTGTCTTAAATAAAATAATTCTAATATATTCTCTCTTTTTTTTCAAAAGTTTGACAACTCTAGAGAAACAGTCAACTGCTTTTTTTAACTTTATTTTTCAATTTTTGAATTTTCATGCAAAACTTTTGCTGGTTGGATTTTCTTTTTCTCAATCCGTTCAAAATCTAGTTCCAGACTTTTTATTTTTTTTTATTTCAAAGGACTACACGTTTTGCTCATACGAGATATTTTATGGTGCTTCTCTATTCATTCCTTTGAATGTACATTCTCCTCAACTCAACCATACACGTGTCTTCCCGTCATTTTCTTTTCTGACCTCTCATATTTGACGCGTAAGCAAATTTGGGAACTGCAAAGGACATACGTGTCCAGGAAAAATTTAATTAATTATTATTCGTCTCAATTTATGAAATTCAAAAAATAAAATTTAATGAATTTACTGGATAAATAGAATAGATAAATTCTATTATGATTTTAATTTCATTGTTTTAAGAAAAAAAGAAAACCAGATCGAGATTTTTAATTTTATTATTTTTCCAAATTTCAAAAGATTTGAAAGGATCTTTCTTTTTAATAAAAAAGACCTCTCATTCCGCTGTGGTTGATGTTGTTGTGGCTGATTGTCGTTTTTCCTTAAAACGAGCAGGGATTACGTGGTCGTTCAGACGGTTAATTGACCACCGTCCGTGCTTTTCAAAGTGAACACTTGGCTGCTCCATGACTCTAGTCAATGATAGTTGACCAACTGATTAACCGTTATTCTATCCAGAAGTTTCTTCTAGCACAATCAAGCCGCCCAATGAAGATTATTGGCTCTTTAATTGTCATTGAAGTTTCGAATAAGATTTACCCTTATCCGCTCCATAAATTTTACAACACAGCGTCAAACAAATGCAAAATTTATTTATATTTTATCTTTTTTTATATAATCAACAGTAAAAAATATTTTATTCAATTAAAAAATTATTTTTAATTACCTGTACTCAAGATTAAATAATTCGTTATAATAAAAATTTAGTTAATTTGTTTCATTCATTTTTATTGTAAATGTGTAATACAAGAGTTTCTGAAAATAAAAAATTATTGTTATCATTATGCGAGTTCTAATTCATCTAGACTACAGTCAACAAAAAGAAACTAATATATATAAATATATAATATTTAGTCAAGAAGTTTTAATATTTAATTCAATTTTTTTGAATCGAAAGAGCGGATACATGGTTACGAACTTACGACACGTAAACATGTTAATCAACCGCGATGCGTCTCTAAAACGCAGTCGGTGTGGTGGGGCTGTAGAAGATACGGGCCCGTAGTAGTTGGGCCTAAGGAAGATTGAATTGCATGTGAGCCAATACACAAATCAAAAGGCCTCCTCACTAATTAATTGATTGATAATTTATGAAAATAGCCACATTCTGAAATTTATACGACACCGTTGCAAATGATATGTCGTATTGATTATATTAAAAATAGAATAATAGAGCTGTTGGGTCCGAAATTGAAATAACTCATTAATAGCAAATATGAATTTGTTTAGTTTGTTTTATGATTAATTAAGATTAAATGAGCATTGATGGCGTAAAAAGCTTTTGCTTTTGAAATTCTCTTTTTGCAATTTTACATCATCAATTTTGCAGTAGCAAGCTATAACTTGACAAAAAGCTAAGTCTGTCAGTACAATTTCTTATATATATATATATATATATGTATGTATAGACCCTACATAATTATGCAATTAGTTGATTGATTGGTTTCAAAGTGAAGATAAAATCAAATTCACACATTTCATACTCTGTCAGTCCATATGCAGTGTATCGTGTGCGTATATACATACATTCATAGGTGGGTACGTACATTAATTAGCGGATGAATATGATATACAAATCTCTCTACGTTTTTAAGATAAGAAAATATTTTTGGCATAACTTATATCAGGTATATTTACAGTGCAAATGGATTAAAAAAATTGTAATGCCCTTAAAAAGCTGATTAACAGTTTTGATATTACGGATATCATGTCAACGATGGAATTATAATTATAAACAGAGTGTGTCATTTAGCAAAGCTATTTTAAGATAAAGCGGAATAAATTCCATTTCACAAACGTTTGGCGGCATCAAAAGATGGAAGTATCCGTTTGTTTTCTGTCTCTTCTTGGCATCTCATGCTGGTTGGATAATCACTGGACTAGCCACCAACTCCTACTTACTTAGCTACCATCAAAAAAATTTTTGTTTGATTTTTTTTCCCCTTAAGTTTGGTGCTTCGAAGGACCAAAAATTTTCTAATTAAGTGTTTAATCATATTATTTTTTGCAATCAAATAATTGGTATGATTAATTTGTAAAATAAAATCACAATTTCATGAGCACTTCCATGCAATATATATATATATGGACATTGAAGAAGAATGGTGGTCGTTGGTTTATCTAAGCAACTTTTTTTTTGTGGATATGT